>NC_085002.1:3992362-4019862 GCF_963854185.1 Sardina pilchardus | reverse complement strand
TTAGTCATTCAAAGCACTGGTAGCTGGTGTTAAAAAGTAACATTGCATGATGAAATAGCATAAAATAAAATACAGTAATGTTGGCATGATGTACATGTATTTCCAAATACATGAGAAAGGTGAATATATCTTAAGTTATCACAGAGGCTCACATGGTGTGAGATCATATCCATCTCAGGCAATCAAAAAAAAAGTATTTTGAGCCGGGGTGACGTACATCTCTACGGTCCAATCGAATTCTGTGTGCTGAGAGCTGATCGGTGATCAGAAGAGAGCTGATTGGTGGAGTGAGGGAGCAGGCTGGGCAAGGGGGAAGGTCGGAGGGCGGGCCCAGCCAGACAGGAAGTATGTCGCTGCTCACGCAGGGAGCGTGTGTGTGGTCTGTTCACTCAGATGATGAGGTAACCGTGGGGAAGTTCTATGCCACCTTCCTGATACAGGACTACTTTAGGAAATTCAAGAAACGCAAAGAGGAGGGTCTGGTGGGGGTCCACCCGTCACAGTCCAACAACACGGCCATGGCCTTGCAGGTGAGTTGCAATTTGTGTGTGTGTGTATATGTACAGTATGACTGTGTGTGTGTGTGTGTGTGTGTGTTAATGTGAGTGTGTGTTATTCTCAATCTCATGCCTATGCATAACTTAACAATAAAGCAATACATTGTTAAATGTGATGTATGTGGTCTTCTGTGTGTGTCTGAGATTTGTCCTGTTAGTCCGTCTGTGGTGTGGAGGTCAGTTGTTTGTCCTTGGTCTGTGATTATCATCAGCGATAATTGGTTGTGTCTGTTGAGGCCACTGTGGTTGAGGTCACTCTCCCATCCCAGCCCCAGGACTCGTCCAGTTACAGTAGCCCCATGTTTTTGACTCACATCCATCCTCATGGTCAGACGAGTGTCCAGTGGTCTCTCCTCACCTCCCCCCCTCACTCCATCCCACTGAGCTGAACACCCTCCAGCTGAGGAGCCTCACTAACGCCTCTGCCGCTACCGCAGACGCTCACCCACCCTCCATCACACGCATGTTATGTCATGAGCAGATGTGTTTAGCACTCCCGGATGTGCCCTACCAGATACCATGTTAACTCCGCCACCAACACACACTGGTAGTGTTGCTCTATGTTTTTGATTGGCAAAGTGTAGAGTGGATGTCACACACCAGTCATGCTCACTCAGTTGAAAAGGCCAAACCTCTGGAGGAATGAGTTGTCTGTTAAGCCTGTCCCGACATTTGTCAGTCCAGCTGTGTCCAAATCCAACGGTCCAGTCCTGTCAACGGTCCAGTCCTGTCTTCGTGTGTGTGTGTGTGTGTGTGTGTCTGTGTGTCTTCTTGTCCGTAATTGTCTCTTGGCATTTGGCCCTGTGCGGGCTCTTAGCACCTCTGTTGTCATGGTTTCAGGCCGGGCTCCGTACGCTGCATGATATTGGGCCCGAAATCCGCCGAGCGATATCATGTGACCTGCAGGACGAGGAGCTAGTAGACTTTATGCCTGACGAGGACGAGGAGATCTATAGGGTAAATGACTCCTCACCACGACATCTGAGGCCTCCTCACTGCTCTTACTAAGGGCCTCATAACACCCTTATTGATACTGTATCACACCAACAGACCAACACACTCTATCTCCTCGGGTGCATGCACTTCTGGAGAAGTCTACCTGTAATCTGTTCACATCACTGAGGTACAGGAGATAGGATAGGAACTATAGCTGTGTATAGTGGATATAGTACAGTAGCTATAGCTGTGTGTAGTGGATATAGGATAGTAGCTATAGCTGTGTTTAGTGGATATAGGATAGTAGCTATAGGTTTGTGTAGTGGATATAGTAGCTATAGCTGTGTATAGTGTATATAGAATAGTAGCTATAGGTTTGTATAGTGGATATAGGATAGTAGCTATAGATTTGTTCAGTAAAGTTGAGTATTTAATATGTAATGTTTTGGCACTCTATTAGTGAAACTAAATTGAATTGGAATTGTAGGTGGCTAGCTTGAGCCTGGAGAATGTAAAAGACTACTAAGACATAACCCCGCACTGGCATGCTTTTGTTTGCGCTCTCCTCAAGTTCAGTTGAGCTGAGTTCAGTTGAGATGAAGGAGAGGGGGGTTGTCTCTTCATCGGATTCACACATAACACCATATGCCATCAAACCAACTTTTACCGCTTCTGTTCTGCCCATGAGATGTCTAGAACTATCACGGGAGCTTAGGCCCCGTACACACGTAGCCGGGTATCTGCTTAAACGAAGGTATTTCTCTACGTTTGGACCCGATATCTAAGAGAAGAATCCGCACACTACAAGTCTTTGTGAAAAATAGCTTTACTGATAGCTAGCTTTCGGTCGTTAGACCTTCTTCTTCTATGTTTGGACCCGTCATCCACACGACAACGCATATAAACAAATGTTTAAAAAAAACTCCGGGCAAAGTGAAGATCTGCGAATTCTCCATTTATAAATTGGCGTGTAGCCAGAGATAACCGGAGATCTGCGGTTCCGAACGTCAGAATATGCGCCAAAACACCAACAAATCTGCTCTGACGTCAAACGTGCGACCTTTGTTCACTGCAGAAGCATGGATCTGAGTGCCTTGAAAACGCAGATGTTCGGTTATGTGTGGAAGGTTTTTTTTTTTTTTCAAAAACGAGGTAATGTGGATAAAATTATTTTATAAACGGGGGGGGGGGGGCGGGGAAATATTCGGTTTTAAAGATACCCGGCTACGTGTGTACATAGCCTTAGAGTACTCCTTTACGAGGACAGACACACTAGCGCAGTGGTTTTTTGGTGCAGTGTTCTAGAATGATCCATGTGTCTGTCGGCTGATCTTTGTTGACCCCGAGCCTTCCTCCGCAGCGCAACGGCGGTCTGTTCGGTAACCACGTCAACCACGTGGGTCACCATGGCGGCGGCCGGCCAACGGGCCACCAGACCAACGCCACCCAGCGGCCGCTGCAGGTTAGTGGTGGGGGAAAAATATTGCGATTCTGTTCAGTATCGCGATATTTTGTGCTTGCAATTATATCGATACTAGTAGCTCAAAGTATCGCAATACTTAATTATAGAATTTGATTGTCTATTTTACTTTTATTTGAGTCGAGTTTACTTTCAAATAAAAATGGCTTCACAATCACAGCCTGTTATAGACGACACCTAATCACATCGAAAGTGTGGGTGTATTTTGGTTTTCAACAAAAAGCAAATAGTAAGGACCTTGATATGCACCATGCCATGACAAAGTGAGTTGAACAGTGTTATTTTCCTTATTTTTTGTAATGCCTTCGAATAATGTGTGAGACATGAATAGCAATATATCGCAGAATCAAATCGCAATATGTGACCCTGCAAAGCAGTCGCTTCGGTGAAATTTACAAAATTAAAGGAGTCCTAGAATTCAAAACCACATTCACCTTGTTCCTGTTGAATTTAGGCTGCGAGCAGTGTCCAAAGGACAACACCAAAGACTTTACCGCGTCCCCCGCCTGCTTTCGTATGCAAATTGGGAAATAGAAACAGCCGTGTTGAAATGCTCCAATCTGAACAGAGCTCAGATAACACGTAATAGGCGCCCATCCCCCTCGATACACCCCTCTCATTTGCATACCTTCGATTAATAATTCTTGTTAAACTGCTCTTACGATGCTAGTATCTAGATATGTGGTCTATGGCAGAGACGTTGTAATGCTAGCGTTATTACAGCTAACTTTGGAGAGTTACTATACTAAGAAATGTACTGATAAAACTTACCAATCTAACACATTCATTCTGTTGGGGAATCTGCTGCACTTCATCTTCGTCAGAACCGTCTTCTGACTCGGTTTATACATGTACGGCTGTATTCCTTATTTATATCCATTGTTGATAGCTTTATCAAAGACTTTGGCTTTATTTACCAGCAGTAAACGTAGTTTCACTTTGCTCTAGCTTCAGACCGGTGGATTGAGCCAATCAACTTTCAGGACATATCGGCCAATAGACCAATCAGCGCGCATCTCATTTGAATATTCATGAACTTGCTGAGTGGGCGGGTAAAACAAACTGTTTCGTTGCAAGGCTTATTTATGACCTTGTATTAGGCGATCTAGCAGTGCTCCTGGGGCGTTTTCAGACCCACAAATTTACATATGACATTATTTAGGCTCAAAGATCAATTTGTAATGGTCAAAAAATGCGTTCTATGACTCCTTTAAGTTATTGTGCTCACATGAGCGGCCATAAACTAAGCTTTCCCAGCGATACTGTATGTATATCGAGGGCATTACACAAACTATCGCTAAGATAACCACATCTAAAGTTGACATGGTTCTCCTGTCACGATATGCCAGAAGAGGAGAAATCACCTTTTTAAGCAGCGCGTGGACAACGGGAATGACTGCAAATGTGTTGAATCTTCGCCGGGTCAAAACGTATGTTTTTCTGCGAAATGAGTTCACAATATGAAACTGTAGACAGTATACTGTCGAATTATGCGAAAACGTGAAATTCAACATTTTAACCCGGAAGTTTGTTTATTGTGGATTTTCTCAAAATAGTGTTGTGTGCAAAGCGACTGATTTCGCTCTGAAGGGTCACATATGTTTAGAATCGCAATAATATCGAATTGTGGCCCAAATATCGCAATGGTATCGAGTTGTCATCCTTTTGCCAACTCCCACCCCTACTGCAGGTGCAGCCTCCTCCGCACTACGCCCACATGGACCAGCCGGTGGGCAGGCTGGGTCGCGCCAGTGCCATGGCGACGCAGCACCACAACAACAGCCACGGCCTGCCCCACCCGCACCACCACCACCACCACCACCACCACCACCGCGGCAACCACCACCACCACCACCACCACTCCAACTCCTACGGCAAGTCGCCCAAGTCCACCAACATCAACCTCAACAACGCCAACGTGTCCAGCCTGCCTAACGGCGGGCACCATCGCTTCTACGAGCACCTACCGCCCAATGGCTACGCGGGCGGCTCCTATTATGACTACGACAAGCCCCGGACGCCTCGCGGACAAAGGTGATGACGACGCACCACCTGTTGGGGGTGCTTGTGTTGTCTGTGTAGTATGTGTGTGTGTCATTTGCAGCAGTGTCTCCGTGTGTGTGCGCGTGTTTCTGAGATTGCGAGTGTGTGTGTGTGTGTGTGTATTTGATGTGAATATGCAGGTTAAACACTGAGAAAGAGTCTAGCCTGTAGAGCGTCAAGAGTTTTCTTTTTAAACAAAAAAATAACGTTAAACTCTTCACTCATCCACACGTGCAGCATTTCAACAAATCACTCATTTCTTTATCACGGACGGGCTTGTACTGCCTGTGGCCACTCTCAGGTCATTTCCACCATCCATGACCACAACTTTAGGTCACCTCAGGAGTCATCACGTTCCTCTCAGATCCACTCTGACCTTGGGATTTTCATTTCTTACATACATTTCTTACATACATCAATGTCCATCCTTGGAGTACACCCCCTATGAGACTTCTTGCTACTTAGACCCTCTACTGTACATGTCATGATTTTCATCTTACCCTACTGTTCATACAGTAGTAGGTCCAAATAACTTAGCAAACCTAATTTTCCTTAATTTTTAAATTCAATTTACCTTAATTGGCATGACAAATACAATTGTATTGCCAAAGGATTTCTTAGTACATATAGTAGTACAAGTAGTAGTATGTAAAAGAAACAAAACAAAACATTATGTATCATTACTGCAATGACTATGGCAGGCTCAAATAGCTTGAAAGTCTGAGGAAGGGCTGCAAAAGCCCAAAATGGTACTTAATTAAAAATATACATCTTTGGGAACCCTTTCGGTGTGCGGATCTTTACGTTACCTTCGAGGCTCAAATAGCTTAACACACCTCATGGTGCTAGTCACTTCATTTTAATCCAGATTTAATCCTGATTTGATCCAGATTTGATCCTGCTCATTTCAGCCAGTTGTGTCTGGGTTATGAGAGGCAGGGGGCAGGAACAGGGTTGAAAAGACCCCCCCCCCTCTTTTAGAAATGTCTCTGCTAATGAGTTTTAGTATCCACAGTCAGTTCACCCCCACATGACACATGTCAAAGCATCCTCAGCAGCACAGGCTGATGGCTTATGTGTGTATCAGCATCAGGATGTCTAGATGCCTCTGTGTGCATAGCATCCTCAGCACCACAGGCTTATGTGTGTCTCAGCATAAGGATGTCTAGATGCCTGAGTGCATAGCATCCTCAGCACCACAGGCTGATGGCTTATGTGTGTATCAGCGTAAGGATGTCTAGATGCCTCTGTGTGCATAGCATCCTCACTACCACAGGCTTATGCCTTATGTGTGTATCAGCATAAGGATGTCTAGATGCCTGAGTGCATAGCATCCTCAGCAGCACAGGCTGATGGCTTATGTGTGTCTCAGCATCAGGATGTAGGATGTCTAGATGCCTCTGTGTGCATAGCATCCTCAGCACCACAGGCTGATGGCTTATGTGTGTCTCAGCATCAGGGTGTCTAGATGCCTGAGTGCATAGCATCCTCAGCAGCACAGGCGTATGGCTTATGTGTGTCTCAGCATAAGGGTGTCTAGATGCCTGAGTGGGCTCTGGCATCTCTGAGTGCCTGTGCTATGCTCTTGATGGTGTCTTGTGGAGCTAGCAGAATAGCGGGGGTCATCCCCATGTTCCCCTGGGTCCTATGTTCCCCGGTTCTCCACAAAAGGGTCCTATGTTCCCCAGCCACACAATACATTTCACAGACCCTTTTTGGGACATAAGACCCAGGGAACATCGGTACGCTCCCGACTAGTACCAATCAACAGCAGGCGCACTTCAAATTAAAAGCCCTCCCTCATGTTCTCATCCCCACTGCTGCTGCATTCTCCCACTCCTGAGCGCTGCACATATATAATAAGTATGTGGTATATGGCTCATATACTGTATATACTGATATATATATGTCATCCCCTCACCACCTTCCCCCTTTCTTTTTCTCTGTTCTCTCCCTCTTTTCTTCCTAACCAAATGCTTTCTCTTAACCATCTCTCTGCTCACTGGACAGAAGGCGCTACTTTGAGACCTATATTAGGTATGTCTATGGGTGTCAGGAGGTTTTTAATCAGGCCCACCAACAGTAGCTGCAGGAAACCAGTAGATTATTCTCCTATGTGGCCAGCAGGTGGCAGCATTCTGTATCAGTGCTGTAGTAGTGGCAGCCAAACTGCACGCCTTCCCTCTCCCCACATCACACACGGGCACCACTGGGAGTGCTGTGTGTGTGTGTGTGTGTGTGTGTGTGTGTGGGTGTGGTGAGTGCTCGGTCCAGGTGCGGGAAAGGAAGGAGGTGACCGTGAAGTGAAATGCCCAGACCAGGCTTGCTGTTTGCATGTGTCTGCAACGAGAGGAGGAGAGCTAAGGAGGAGGAGGAGGAGGAGTGAGGAGGAATGAGGAGTGAGTGAGTGAATGAATGGCTGGCCTTAAAGGATGACTCCATTTATATGAATTGAACTTGTAGTAAAAGTAAAACTCTCTCACTGGAGATCTTTGACAGGATTACTGCCAAACAAACAGGCTGAGAATACTGCGCGTGAGTCTTCCTTTAAGAGATGGTAGTGTTGGAATGTTGCTCGAGGATGTTTCGCTCTGAAGCTTCTCACTGTCATGTTGATGGGGGCTGTGCTCGCGCAGACTCAGGGCTTATCTGGCAACCCCCGTTCCCCACCAACACCCCTACCTACCTCCTACCTAACCCCCTCCCTATCCCCCCCCCCCCACCCCTCATTCCCCCCTACCCCCCACCCCGGAGGTGAACGTCTGCATGGCACTGCATGGTCAAGCTGCAACCCCTCCGCCGTGTAGCGTGCACACTCTGACCTCTGACCTGTGACCCCCCCCCCCCCCCCCCCCCCTTGTAGGTCGCACGCGGGCGACAGGCGCCGGCCCACCATCCGCAGGGAGGAGGAGTTCGACGAGGATCGCTTCTCCGCCGAGTACTTTAGTGGGGAGGAGTTCTACGAGGACGACAGCATGCTCTCTGGAGACAGGTACAGTCCCCTGGCCCTCGCACACACTCACACCTGGCAGGTACAGCTGGACTATCCATATGGTCAGCTCTAGATTAGACAGCATGCTCTCTGGAGACAAGTAGAGTCCCCTGTCTCTCTCACGCATTCACACCTACTTTCACACGTGGCATCTACTACTGGACTATCCTTATGGTCAGCTCTAGATTAGACCAGATTCAACTTTATTGTAATTGTGCAGAGTACAAGTACAAAGACAATGAATGAAGTACATTTCTTGAGTACATACAGTACATTAAGGTGACCAGACGACCGAGACCAAAACCGGGGACATAATCCCAAAAATGTGAAAAAAACATTTTCAGTTTGATTATCAATCTGCTTGAAATATATAGTTGAAATACAAGTTTTATCTTCAAAAAATGGGGACATAGGTAGGTAGTTTTTCTGTATTTTCCTGTGGACAGGCAACCAAAAACGGGGACTGTCCCCTCAAACAAGGAACGTCTGGTCACCCTGGCATACATAGCTCTAGCTTCTAGCTCTAGTCATTTCAACAAGTCTGTACTGAGCTTGAGCTACATATTTGATTTCATACACACAGCATGTCAATCTAGAGTATGACAGAATGAGCAGTTTAGTTGAGCCAAAAAAAGAAAACATCTTTTAAAGCTAATGATGCTTAGTTCAATAGCCTGTAGGTTATGACCTTTAGTTGAGTTCTCAGAACTCTGTGAAAAAAAAAAGCATGTCTGGGATTTGTTGACTGAGGCATTAGAGGTCAGTTATTTCTGTATAGATGCTCACTGGACTGAATAATTGGCTGCTGCCATAAGCACACAGGGTTTGGAAGCTTGAAGCTTGTAAGCTGTAAGAACAATCTTTCGTAAGTGATATTCTTTGTCAAAAGTATTGATGTACAGTATTTTAATAGGCAGTTATGCAGTCAGAATGTACAAGTGATTATAGCAACACAATACCCCCTCAGGACAATACAAGACAGAAGCGTCTTCTGAACGTTTCATTGCTAGCCAGCGATGCTGTTAGGCCTTACAAAGAAACCGTATGTAGGATTTTAGCCAAAACTGGTACTGCAATCACTTTCAAAATATTGTAGAGCGGCGTATCCCCTCCTCCTCCCCCTCACCCCTGAGTTGAAGTTGGCAACCCGGATGCTGAAACACCACTGACTTTGTGATTAGTAGATAGGTGGAGCACATCAGGCCAAAGCACATAATATGTAAACATCAACATCAGTTGAGGGCTGCAACTTTTTAAACTTTTTAAACGACAATATCCTGGCCGGACTGCTGTTGTCAGTGATATAAGTATTTGAAATGAGCATGAGTTTTTAATGTCTCGTGACATATCAGGGCCATTTTATGATTAATTGAAATACAATTCTTACATACTGTTCCTTTAAGTTTGATGTGAGGGATTGGTGTTGAGGCACTTATATCTGGTGAGTGTAGAGCATGTCCACGCATGCCCCCAGTACTGTGGTCTTTGAGGCAGTCATGTTGAGGAACACCTGCACAGGTATCCAAACAGCGACCAGGAGTACGAGACCCCCCGGGGTTACCATCATCCCGACAGTTACTATGACGATGATGAGCAGCCCCTGTACCACGACTCCAGGAGATCTCCGAAGAGACGGCTACTTCCTCCCACACCTCAAGGTACACTTGCTACTTCCTCCCACACCTCAAGGTACACTTGAATGCGCCATATTTGATTTTTCTTTATCATAATTCAGGTGTAATACTTGATGGCCTAGATTTTGTTTATTGGGATGGTTTATAGGAAAGCATTGTTGCGTTTTTGTCATTTTTAACTGGTAACTGGTCATTGGTATTGCATTGGTCCATCATCCCTCTTTGGCATGGACCCTTTGAACTGCTTTGATGAGAGAGAGAGAGAGAGAGAGAGAGAGAGAGAGACAGAGAGAGAGAGAGAGAGAGAGAGAGAGAGAGAGAGAGATAAAGAGAGAGAGAGACTAACTCACTCCCCTTCCCTCCCTCCTCACACTCCGTGTCTGGTGTCTGGTCTGACACACACACACACACAGCCCACAGACGGCCGTCCTTCAACTTTGAGTGTCTGCGCAGACAGGGTAGCCAAGACGACCTGCCCCACCAGCGCACCGCTCTACCTCTGCACCTTATGCAGCATCAGGTAACACACACGCACGCACGCACGCACGCACGCACGCACACACTAAACACTACTGTTCTGATTTGCCCATTGGTGTGTAATATGTATGGAATATATAATGTCATCTAATTCAGTGTCACTGTAAAAAATATTACAGCGAAAACTGTCATATGGCAACAGTAATAGACCGTAAAATCCCAAATAGTTTATAGCTGTGGTAGAAACATTGAATTATCTTAAATGAAGAATCAAGGAAGTAGCTATATATTTTTAATAATATGTACAGTTGTACACTTATACTCAAAAATCTGTGTAATTTACAGTAGAATACTGGCAGCTGTGGTTGACATAACAAAAATACGGTGACAATGTGTAAAACAGTACAGTAAAATCCAGTCAAATGTCAAGAGTAATAGTTTTTTTAGAGACGGGTGCGCACATCCAAACATTTGTTTTAACAGGTGCCAGACAAAATGAGAGAAGGGGAAAGCCTGCAAACTGTATAATGGCTCCAAAACACACTTTATTTATTTACTGTAAGAGGCAATGTTTCGATCAACACATCTTCATCAGGCAAAATAGGAACTATATCCTATTTTGGATCCCCTTTTCTCCAAGAGTAATAGTTCACAGAATCGAAACTAGTGTGTGGCTGTGCACAGATGTCCTAGTCTGGTTTTCACCATACTAAACTCAATCTTTTAAGATTGAACATTAGTCTGGGGAGGCTGCGCTTTGTTTCTACACGTCACGTCACCGGCCAATAGCGTGCCAGGACTAGAGTATGGCCGTTTCTGATTGGAGCCAACGGTTCTGGCAGTAAACAGAGGAAATAGATCTGCTGGTTTCCAGCCTGAGCTGACGGGCGAAATTCAAATTCCCCGGAAGTTCAGGCAGGGTTCACCCAGCCTACAGATGTCCCTCTCACGCTGCCCTTACTCCCTAAGTGATTGAATATCCTTGATACCAAAGAGCACCTGTTTTAGACAATAAGTGAAATAGCACTCCTGAAATAGCGTGTGGCTGTGCACAGATGTCCCTCTCACGCTGCCCTCTCTCCCTGCGTCTGCCCCCTGCAGGTGATGGCGGTGGCGGGCCTGGACTCCAGCCGGGCGCACCGCCTCTCCCCGACCCACTCCACCCGCTCCTGGGCCACGCCGCCCGCCACGCCGGCCAGCAAGGACCGCTCGCCGTACTACACGCCGCTGATCCGCGTGGACCGGCCGCTCCGCGACAGTGTCAGCAGCGGCGGCAGCCGCGCCTCGGTGCGCAAGAGCTCCTGGTACACGGACGAGCACGACTTCCAGCAGCGCACCTACTCGCCCGCGCACCTGCAGGTGCCGCCCGAGTTCCGCAACCAGTACCACCAGAAGAGGGGCAGCGCCACCAGCCTGGTGGAGGCGGTAAGACACGAAGGCACCGAGAACCAAGCCTGCGGACGCCAGAGCTCCAATAGCAACACCATGTAGTTGGTTAAAGGGACACTTCACCGATTAGCATTAAGCATCATTTTACATCACAGGAAGTCCTATTCATGGGTTTCATTGAAATCCATATTTCTCCCATCTCAAGGCAAATTGAGGGAATGATGTACGACCATTCAAAAACATGACTGGTTTTCTAAAGATACAAAGCTTAATGCTAATCGGTGAAGTGTCACTTTAAAGCAAAGATCCTGCATTACTGACAAGATAGAGCAACATAATGCATCTCTATGGAAGCTAAATTCAAACAGTTCCTGTCTGTTTAAAGAGGCGTGTCGCAAAGACGTCATAGTGGGATATCGATCGGCAGACAGTTCAGTTCAAATGTAACGTCACTTTCTAGGTCTGCTTAAAGGGGGATTTCGCCCCCCTCCCCTTTGCGAAGACAGAACGCGGAAATGGTCGAACGTTTGCGCCTCTCGCTCCGCTTTAACCCTCTCTGGTTAAAGCAACACTAAAAGAGTTTTTGTACCTTAAGAAGTATGACCGTTAGATTGACGAACGAGCTGTGAAATGATGCTAGAGGGTCAAGAATATAATTGGCTGGAGTTTTTCGACAGATCCGTTCCGCAGATGATTGACGTGTTTAATTTTCATTTCAGTGCTTCCAACTCAGTGGCTGTAGGGGTTAGGAATAGGATTTCAAGTGATTTGCAAAAAATGTGTATTCCATACACTACCTTTAATATAATGGTTTTAAATGGTGATTATAACATTGCCAATGCACACCAGGAACACCTGGTATTGTAGTTGTGTCCATTTGTTCATTTGCAAGAGCATGACCCTTTTTGTCAGTTTTCAACACACCGAGTACCACAGTAGAGCTCAATGAGTAACCAGTATGCTGAAAATGGATGACAAGGAGTGTAAGGACTAATTCTTCCATCTGGTGGCTTAATTCATATCCTTAATTCATATTACTAGTAATAGGGATACTGTTCCAGCTGGATAGTTACGGTCCTTAATTATGATTGGCTGAATCGCATTGGATGCCGGTGTAAAACCCAACACAAACAAACACCTTAACGCATTACTATAGAACGAAATGCGGTCAACACAAAGTTAGAGTTGTGCGTCGATATTGCATGGCAACCATTCAGATAAATTTTTTGGCAGAAGAATGATTATCTATGAATACATCATTACATTTTTTGTTGCTGTGCCTTTGTTTCATGAAATCTTGCCAAATAGACGTACAGTAACAGTTTTAGAAAAGCAATAAGCCACTCGAGTCCGTTGTTTGCACTGATTTTAGAACACGTAAGGGAGGGTTTTAGGCACTCCGCTTGCCTACCAACACCCCTTAGCTGTTCTAACATCAGCGCAAACGATGGCTTCTCGGGGCTTATTGCTTAACTCTCTGCAAGAGTGTGATAATGCTCATGTGTGTGTGTGTGTCCTTGTCCCTGTGGCCTTGAAGGTCTTGATCTCAGAGGGTCTGGGGAGGTACGCCAAGGACCCAAAGTTTGTGGCGGCGACCAAGCACGAGATCGCCGACGCCTGCGAGATGACCATCGACGAGATGGAGAGCGCCGCCAGCCACCTGCTGAACGGCGGCATCCCGCCAGGGGTCAACGGGGTCGACGGGGTCAACGGGGTCAACGGGGTCAACGGGGTTAACGGGGTCAACATGTTCCCCATCCTCAGCCCGCAGGACTACGACCTCCAGGACGTGTCGGCCAGCTACAGCGACGAGGAGCTGGAGCCGCGGGCGCGCTACGAGGAGGACCTGGCGGACGAGATGATCTGCATCACCACGTTATAGCAGCCCCACGGGCCGACACACGCACTGGACGCACAGTGACCAGTCTTCCCTGGGGTCGGGGCACCGCCCCCAAAAACATGACATCTCAGCAACTTTATATATTTAAAAAAAAACACACACACAGACTGCAATGCATCTACTTGCTCACGACCAAAAGAAGTGCCTTTTTAAAGTAAATGGAAAAGGCACCTGGATGACAGACTGTATGGTCACCCCTCCACTACCCCCCCCCCCCCCCCCCACTATGCCTGCCTCCATCGCCCCCCCCCCCCCCCCCCCCAGCTCCTCCACCCTGCTTGCCATGGCGACGCCGCGCCCAATGTCCTGTTGCCTGGAGCTCCAGCTTCCTCCCGTCTGGACTAATGATGACGATGCTAATCCTGTTGGGGAGGAAGCAGGCCTGACGCCGAGCAGTCTCCAGGGTGAAGCACTATTGGCCAGCTTGTGCTGTCACCTTGAGAACGAGGGGGAATGGACCAATAGCTGGGGAGCAAGATACAAGGGGGTTGGGCTTTCTATATATACAGTATATATTATTAAAATTACTATTATGGTTATTATGATTACTTTCAGGTGATGACAATCAGGTTTAAGATGTCATTACCTCGGTCACTTTATTAAGGGTTTGCATATCAAGCACGTTTTCAATGCAAGCAAAGACAGGCATATCCCCCCATGCCCACCCAATCTCCTGAGTAGGTTTTCTAAGCTTCAATTCCCCCCTTCAAATATTTTTTAAAATGTTAATTACAGGAATTATAAAATAGCGAAGAACAATAAGAGTTTAAAACTGATACCCGTTTACAGTAAAAAAAAAAGAAAAAGAATATCATACCTACCTATTGAGTTATCAAACTGGATATACTTTTGAAGAGATCTCAGCATTTGTGTTGAATGCACTAGCCTACAGGTTATTTTTCAATTTTACAATAGTCTGTTTAATATTTCATAATAAAGTTACTGTACATTACTTGTAATGTATATAAAAATGAAAGAACAATTTGTATAGAGACATTATATATTTTGAAATTATGTACGGTATGAAAAAAAATCAGCAATATTGACTCTTGTTCGTGTTCTCCTCTGAAAGAGAGACAGCTTTTCTTTTACTAGGTACTGTACTTCAGGATTGATTTGCCTGTTCTGTTTTCTCACATATGCATCCTCACTTTCAGATGATACCATTTTGAGCGTTTTCTTTGATTTCAAGAGGGTGTAACATCTGCATGGGATAATGACGATCGTGTTCTTTTCCATACGTTTCCACTTGCAAAAAAACAAAAAAGAACAGTGCAGAGTATCCCTCCCCTGACACAGCCAGCCTGCATTGTTTTTAAAGCGAGAGCTCTTCCTTAGCCAGGGGTCTTTAGGGCTTCGACTCCAGCGACTGCAGTCTCCTAAATGGGTCTGTGCTCTAGAACCGGAGCGACGGCAGTCTCCTAAACGGGTCTGTACTCTAGAACCGGAGCGACTGCAGTCTCCTAAACGGGTCTGTGCTCTAGAACCGGGGCAAACTGATGCGCTCTCTTCTGCAAGGGGAGGCTCAGATCGGGTTGTCTCTGTTCGTCGGCTTGCATCTTCTCTTGCAAGGAAAATGAGCCGAAGCGGTTCCATGTAAAATGCATTTGTGCATTGACCATGCTGCTCAATTAGTCTCTGATTTAACAAGCTACAGACTCATACATACATACATGCATATGTATGTATGACATAAATATATATATATAGAAGAACCTTAGCCAGGTTTCAGCTGTCAGTCAGAGATGCCTTCTCCATTGACTTCTCCTCAGGATGTACAAAGTGGGAGAGACAGTCCTAAACCACGGGAACAAGGAGCACACCTTTTTACCGGCATTTTGTCCCCTGATTGGTTAGGCTTTGCTACTTTCCCAGCATCCTTTGGGAGTGACTGAGAGGACTGGGTCCCCTTTAGGCTCTTTGACGCTGCATTGTGGGTAATGTGGACGGGTGGCACGCTGGACCTGGTCAGACG
This sequence comes from Sardina pilchardus, assembly GCF_963854185.1. Classification (NCBI taxonomy): domain Eukaryota; kingdom Metazoa; phylum Chordata; class Actinopteri; order Clupeiformes; family Clupeidae; genus Sardina; species Sardina pilchardus. The sequence continues at coordinate 4,004,479 of NC_085002.1, read as the reverse complement.
GAGAGTGCTAAGCAATATTAAAACCCCTTTCTCTCTGTTTCTTTCTCTCCCTCCCCCTCTCTCTCTCTCCCTCTCTCTCTCTGTCACTCACTCCCTCTCTCACTCTTGCTCCTCTCTCACTCTCCCTGTCAGGCTTCTGCAAATACCTCCATAAGTGCAGGGGAAACATATCAGTGTTTGATCCTCGTCCCCCTGTACCTTCCCAGGTATCTGAAATGCTAAGGCTACATCACATACAGTAGAGAGACACCTTAAAGCTGCTGTAAGCGAACGCTAAGGCTTCATCACATAGAGAGACACCTTAAAGCTGCTGTAAGCGAGCCGCTGTTAGCTAGCATCTGCCACACTTAGCCATTCTACTGCCTCGCATCGCGTTAATGTGCTGTGCACATGGAAAAGATTTGGGAGGCAGGATGCTCGTCTCTTGGCAAGTCCCTTGATTGATGAATGCAGTCACGCTGCGATTACGTTGCTGAGCTGCTGAAATTACTGAGTTGCTCATTACTGTGGCCAGGAGCCTCGGACACCCAAGAGCAGCTGTTATCACCATGCTATCAGCATGTAGAGTTTTGCTTCACAAGTCCTGAAATGCGCTTACAGCAGCTTTAAAAGCTATTCTGCCACACCTAGCTATCAGAGAGGGAGCCACTTAACCACTTTAACGAGACAACTTTGAGAAAAATAACATTAGTGTGACATTAAGGCGCTGCCTTGGAAATAATTTCATTTCAGCACAGGTTGCTGTATGTATGTATGGCAACAGGGGGCCTATGGGATTTGTAGTTCATGATGAGCGTGATTGGTTTGTGCGTTGAGGGTGAGTACTGTGCTTTTCAGTCAGCCGAACACTGTCATGAACCTGTGGGGTCTCCACTGTGTGCACACTGAAAGGGCTCTTCCAATTGTTTGTGAGAAAAATCAAATATATGTGGTCTTTATGTCGACGTTGTTAAAGGACCAATGCGCATTCCAGGCACATTGTACTATTCGTAGCAATTACTGGTAAAAAGAAGAATGAAAATATGCATTATTTTTAAACACTTTTCAAGAAAAATGTGTTCTACTAAAGACTAGAAGATCTTACTTTTACCTCATGCCAGGGACTCCTGAGAAAAAAAAAGAAGAAAAAAGATTTGGTTCATTCTATACCAATGGGATTTACATATTAGCACATTGCTGTTCGTCTTTGCACAAATAACTGTATAGTGCTTTTCGTTTTTCTTTTTTTCTATTGAAATCTTTTGTGTATTAAGGTGAGAGAATTTTGTACTTTTTCTTGTGACTGTGTGTGCGGTTTAGTGGAATCTGTCTATGTCACTTGCATCCCACCCTACAATGCTGGGACAGCGAAAAGGAGAAAATAACGAAAATAACGAAAATAAAGGTGCATTCTTCCTCAACAGGTTGGCGGGTTAATGAAAAACAAAAAAGACTGGCAACACTCACGTTTACAGATAAACACCTGCTAATTTCAACATTTTAATGTTTTCATTGCATAATTACTACTCCTACTATTACTATTGTTAGTATGATTATTATAATGATTATGATTATTATTGAAGCTGTAATAATAATAATTAAAAAAAAAGAATCTGTATCATATGTACAATAATGACAGACAGATCAGTGGTAATGTTCTCTACTTGAAGGTCATGATATTTGCTCTGTAATGTTTTTATTCGGTAAAAAAATAATCTCCCCTAGTAGCAGATCATTCATGAATTTCCCTCTAGGTTTTGTATCAATACATTTTTTGTATTTTTCCAATTTATTTTGGCCTGGAATTGATCTGAAACGATGCTGAAATTTTATTTTCTAATGATTATTACTGAATAAACTTGCACTCAAATTCTGCGTGTCTATTATATCGTCACAGATGCACGCACAGACAAACACAATAGACTCAGACTGAAGACATTTAACCTTGGAGTATGCCCATGTTTGTCCAGGCATATTAAATATTTATTTCATGCCCTGTCCATACAAAGAAAGCAACAGAATGATGTAGAGTGATTCTGAGGAAGAGGTAGTGCATGTGAGTTACAGCAGATTGAACACGACTATCTTTTTCCATAAAACCTCTCTTTCTCTCCTCTGTGCTATTGTCTGATCACTTTTATCCATCTTTAATCATAATGTATGAAGCATCAGAGTGGCATATTCTCAAACTGTAATCTTCTCTACAGCACAATGTTCCATTCCAACGTATCCAAATCATTTGGCCAATACATGGTTATGGTTATGGTGTTTAGCAGATGCTTTGGTCCAAAGCGACATAAAAATAACAACAATACAATAGTCAAATGTAACAGTAAACAGTGATATACAAGATATATAATAGATGATGAAATGTTCTTTGCTCATTTAAGAGCTCTCTAATTCAGCGATGGAGGAAAACGAAGGGGTACTGTACCTGCTAACACAAACGTGCAGTTATGTCCACTCCTCTGGAACACCTACAGTACTTCTTTACTGACCTATTCCAAAAACACACACCTGCTAACACAAACGTGCAGTTATGTCCGCTCCTCTGGAACACCTACAGTACTTCTTTACTGACCTATTCCAAAAACACACACCTGCTAACACAAACGTGCACAGTTATGTCCGCTCCTCTGGAACACCTACAGTACTTCTTTACTGACCTATTCCAAAAACACACACCTGCTAACATAAACGTGCACAGTTATGTCCGCTCCTCTGGAACACCTACAGTACTTCTTTACTGACCTATTCCAAAAACACACACCTGCTAACACAAACGTGCAGTAATGTCCACTCCTCTGGAACACCTACAGTACTTCTTTACTGACCTATTCCAAAAACACACACCTGCTAACACAAACGTGCAGTAATGTCCACTCCTCTGGAACACCTACAGTACTTCTTTACTGACCTACCGGTATACCAAAAACACACACCCCTCCTACAGAGGCCTTCATTTCAGAAACATTTATAATTACTGAACAACTCGGAGAAATACGTGCGCTGTTATTGGTGTGCTCCATTTTGGAGTACAGTCATTTCCTGTGTATTAGCCACATTGTGTATGAGCCGCAGGACAGTGTTTCATGCACGCTAAAAGAAAAAACATATTAATACCATATTAACTGCCTCTGTGTATTAGCCTCATAGCTGAAGACATTTTGCCAAATCAATGCATAAGCCGCGGCTAATAGTTGGGAAATGACGGTGTGCACGTAAGGCCGCTGACTAAGTTCCGGTGGTGCGCTCCTTCTGTGCTGCTCCTCCTCCTCCTCCTCCTCCTCCTCCTCCTCCTCCTCCTCCTCCTCAGGACCTCATGGCTCGGGGGAGATCTGGTTGCCGACGGAGGAGATGGTGGTGTGAGGCTCGTCGTCCGACTCCTCCAACTCCCAGGGGCTCCACCCACAGAAGAGGAAGGGCACCGCATACTTCTGGAACTGAAGACACAAAACAAAGTCATCTCCACCGTCCATTTCACCACCACAGCAATGCAGATTGCATTTTCACTATTGATTTGATTTGATTTGATTTGATTTGATTTGATTTGATTTGATTTGATTTGATTTGATTTTTAATGACCACACAGCCAGGCTGGTGGAATTTGTTATCAGTACTGCTCTTGGTAGATAGATAGATAGATAGATAGATAGATACTTTATTGATCCCCAAGGGGAAATTCAAGATTTCTGGTACAGGTTCCGACATAGACACATTCATACATGATACATACAACATATGCATAAATACACAAGGGTCCTACTAATACTGTACTATACTGTACAAGGGTCCTACTAATCCATAACAATAACAGTTCTCAGTGTTTGGAGTTCAAGAACTCATGCAATTTTGCTGACGTGGCACGTTTCCCTTTCATGGATGAATATGAGGGAAGTTTATTATGTCACTCATGTTCAGAAGACTGATTTTGAAGATGAATTTGCTCAGTGTTCACTGAATAGCATTTATTTGCCGGCTCTACTGACAGATTTGCTGTCATAATAGTTACATTCTGATTGACGTGAGATTTGATATGGTCATACAGGTGAATTTCTGCAATGTACAGTATATTTGCACCTGTTTGTTCATGAAAATGTAGATCATGGGGTTGTAGACTGTGCTGCTTTTGGCCAGGTACACCGGTAACATGGCAACAAGAGGAGCGACCTTGACCTCGGGGTCAAACACGACCACCAGGGCGAGCACGGAGTAGGGCATCCAGCTGACCAGGAACGCCATCACCATGGCAACGACCATACACGCCACCTTGGCCTCGGCTTTAGCAGCAGCTCCACCACTCATCTGAGCCACCTGCAGGAGATCACACACACACACACACACACACACACACACACACACACACACACACACATGCACACACATGCACACACACACACATGCACGCACACAGGAGTATTTTAAATGTGCTACCTGCCAGGTTAATCAGTGTTTGTCTAAATTAACCAAGGTTGAAGCAAAGCATATACCACAACTCCTTGTTTAATCAAATAAATGTAGGTATGCATACAGATGTGGAGTATAATAAGATAATGGCACTTGAGATTAGGGAGGTGGATTGGGGTTATAAGGGACTATAAACCGCACCTGTCGTAAAGTCCAGGTTGGGGTTATAAGGGACTATAAGCTGCACTTGTCATAAGGTCCAGATTGAGGTTATAAGGGACTATAAGCCGCACCTGTCGTAATGTCCAGATTGGGGTTCTAAGGGACTATAAACTGCACCTGTCGTAAGGTCCAGATTGGGGTTATAAGGAAATATGAACTGCACCTGTCGTAAAGTCCAGATTGAGGTTCTAAGGGACTATAAGGCGCACCTGTCGTAGGGTCCAGATTGGGGTTCTAAGGGACTATAAGGCGCACCTGTCGTAGGGTCCAGATTGGGGTTCTAAGGGACTATAAGACGCACCTGTCGTAGGGTCCAGATTGGGGTTCTAAGGGACTATAAGGCGCACCTGTCGTAGGGTCCAGATTGGGGTTCTAAGGGACTATAAGACGCACCTGTCGTAGGGTCCAGATTGGGGTTCTAAGGGACTATAAGGCGCACCTGTCGTAGGGTCCAGATTGGGGTTCTAAGGGACTATAGCTGTGTCTCATTCCAGGGGCTGCGTGGTTCTAAGGCCGGATTCGTAGACCGGTTGCGTCATAGTGGCGCGCCTAGTACTGTCCCATTCCGTGGGCTCCTTCGAATCCGGCCGACAAACCCACCCTTCTTTTCCCCGAAACGGAGTGTGCATCGGATGTATGCTTCGCGGCCTACCTGGCCACCAAGATTCGATACGTTTATGACGTTTCATTGAGTTTCATTGAGTTGGCGAGATAGTCGGCAGAGGAGTAGCCTAGCCTACACGTTTAAACATTTAATAAACATTATAATAATATTTAAATGAAGTTATTATATATTTTCAGTTAAGTCTCAGTTTCAAAATAACTTTTTGAAATGTGAACTATGCTTAAACGATGTCGCCGATTTCCGTAGGCTATCAAAATAATCACTTCCTAAATAAAGCTCAAACATTGGCCTTTCACTTTCAAATGGTTTATCAAGTCATATGCCAATTAACATTATGCTCAGATAATCACTAGTGAGTAGGCCTAGGCTAGTCTATTAGGCCTATAATTGGTTCCCACTAGAAGATCGTAATGTTAGTTGATGGCCGTTTGCGTAAAGTCAAGGGTGAATGACATCCACCAAATGTTTCTTAAAGCATATTGGTGACATCTAGCCTAATGGAAACTAGATTAAATTTGATAGATTACAAATGTGTCCCTAGCAAATTAACCTAGCAAATACAATTCCATCAGTTCAAGAAAAATGTGTAGCCTGAATTAACCACAGCCTGCACACACGATGCCGCTGGAGATAGTTTTCGTGTAGGCTATATAATCAGTAGCCTAAGCCTAATGACAGCAAGTCTGATCACTAATTGTAAACCTGCAATAATAGAATGCTTAACGTAGAAAGAGAGAGAGAGAGAGAGAGAGAGAGAGAGAGAGAGAGAGAGAGAGAGAGAGAGAGAGAGAGAGAGAGAGAGAGAGAGAGAGAGAGGAGTGTTGCGTTGGGTCGCTTAATTAAAGTAAAAAACAGCTCTTCGGGAACGGACAAAAATAGAATTGAAACAAACTGCGACTGTCCTGTAGCCTATGTAAAGTTTCTTGGTGATAAAGTTTGTAGAAGGCAGTAGGCTAGTCAGAGGTCCGAGGCACACCGATGAAGTGTAAACATTAAAAAAAAACCTTTATTTCATTGGATAAAGTCAGCGCGTTTCGACATATGAGAGCGCATCTTCTGCCGTTATATGAGACTGCCCTTCAACAGGAGCGGGTCTTCCTCAGGGCAATCCAATAGAGTATCCTACTTTGTCGATCTATTTTATGTGGCAAATGCATGTGATGCTTTGTGCATGATCGAGATATGAAAAGAGATAGCCTATAAACATGATATAAACCTACAAACAGCACTTGCGCAAGAGACGATCAACTTCTGCTAAATGGATAACATGGATATGATCATCAGCTGAGCCTCAATGACGTTTGTCAACGTTGCAATGGAGCTACAAGCTAGGTCAGTTAACAACGAAGTCCAATAGCATTTAAGCCTGCAAACGACCAGCATAAGTTCACATCAGCTGATCACAGCTCGTTATCCTGCAATTCCATAGCCAGTTATCTAAACTCCTGTTATATTCCCTCCGATGTTTTTGAAATTAGCCTATGTCTAGCAGCGAAAGCAATTACGCTAGCCATGCCCATCTGTACCCTACCTGTAAAGTTTGGTTTTAACCAGGCTAGAAAGAAAAAGGACAAGGCTACTCACATGAACGCTATATCCAACTCCCTTTGAAATAGCCATCTCTTGAAAAGTAGCCTAATGCGACAGTTGTGTGGCCGCTTTTAGCCGATGGTTTAACAAATTATTTTAAATTGGAGATGGACAAGGCAAGCATAGAATATGGCCATATAGGCTATCCTCCTATCACTGTTTTGACTAGTCTTATAATAAAATAAGATTGGCATTGCCTAGCCTATGCCACATTAATTCCTTGTTAGCGTTTCCTCTGCACTGAATGTTATTCTAAGCGTCTGCTAAATAAAAAATAAAACATCGAATAGATTATTGTTCTCAGTCAGAAGTAGCATGTTGTACTGTTGTAGCCTATGAGTTAAATGTAACATGTTTTGATGACATGGGCGTGTTGAAAGGATGCTTTTCACGTAGCCTACATGAGTTTGACAGATCAGTAGGCCAAGCTCGGACTCATGACGTAACAGAGCCGTTCTTTTGGGCTAGACCGTCTCGTTTAAAAAACCGTTGGTCCAGCTAGGTCGGGTCTATGCGGTCACTGAAGACCGGTGCTAGGTAGCACGAATGCTCCGAAGCATCCAGCCCCTGAAATGAGACACAGCTTATAAGATGCACCTGTCGTAAGGTCCAGATTGGGGTTCTAAGGGACTATAAGGCGCACCTGTCGTAGGGTCCAGATTGGGGTTCTAAGGGACTATAAGGCACACCTGTCGTAATGTCCAGGTTGAGGTTCTAAGGGACTATACGGCGCACCTGTCGTAGGGTCCAGAGCAGCCAGGTGTAGGACAGCACGATGAGGGTGAACGGGACGGCGAAGCAGAGCAGGAAGTAGCAGAGGATGTAGGAGACGTTGCCCGGCTGGCGGCTGTGCCAGTCCGGCCCGCACGACGTCTTGACGCCCTCCAGCGCGTAGCTGCCCCAGCCCAAGAGAGGGGGCGTGTTCCACACCAGAGACCACGCCCAGGAGATGGCCACGCCCACCACGGCGTGCCATCCCTGGAACTTGACGCTCCCCAGCGGCTTGCACACCACGAAGAGACGCTCCACGGCAATCAGAGCCACCGTGCAGAGAGCCGTGATGCCTGAGCAGCCCAGAGAGAGAGAGCAGGATTACACAGGACTCTTGTGTCTGTCCATGCACATCTACTTATTATGGATTAGTTATTATTCATGTCTTTTAATAGTGATATTTATAGGTTTCACTGTACTCTACTCCATGATACTATGTGAATTCTGAAGAAGACCACACGGTCGAAACGTCATTATTCTGTGCTAAAGAAAAGAAAAGAAAGTAAAAAGAAGGATTTCAAGTGTGCGAACCTTTTTCCATTTTTTACTATGTGAATTGCCCCTTGGGGATAAATAAAGTGTTTTTGAATTTGAATTTGAATTTGAACATGCCGTTCTACTAGTCTACAGGCGAACAGCTTCCATCCGTTTGAACATCTAGAGCAGACATATAGTAGTGGTCCCCACATCTCGTTATCACATCATATGTCTCAATCGCAAAACACAACTACATTTTATACATCTCAGTTTCAATCAACATCTAAGGTCTCAACAAGACGTTATTTTCAAATGCATGTACATAGCCTATGTTTATCATGTAAAAGAGTGTGTGTGAAATACGTTCTGCTTGAATACGTATCTATTATAGTGTTACTGATGGTCTGCAGTCCACCTTAATCCTGTGATTCTCTTCTCCGTTCTTTTCTGCTCCTCTCTAAACAACAGTAGAATAAATGTCCTACAGCTGAGTTTCGGTAACAATTCTAAACCTCTTCATGTGTCCAACTAGCTACTGTAGACACTTGAACAACATCTGAGGGATGCCAAACCAATGCCAATATATAGAAAGAATAGAACTCAACTAATACTTATTTCACCCACTTTGAGATATGTTTCAAGTATAAAAAGTATCCCAGTGTTATATATTAATTTAGTAGACCCAATCATCTGGTGTCATTTTAAAAGATACAGCATATTTAGACATTCTAAGACTTCAAATCAACAGTGAAACATGAGCTGTCTGAAGGGAATCATATGAAATCACACAAATCATTCACATTGTCCATGAGTAGGCTAAGTAAGTAAGTAAGTAAGTAAGTACAGTATTTTATTTGTATGTCGCTTTTCACAGACAAAATCACAAAGTGCTTTACAATACATATAAAATACAAATAACAAGAATAGAAGTCATGGCATAAGATACACTTTTTAAAAGAGAATACAAAAGAGAAGGAAATAATAAAAGAAAAGGCAATAAATAAATAAATAAATAGATAAATAAATAGGGAGCTAAAAAGGAACTAAAAAAGGTAATGTCACAGGTTTGTAAAAGGCCATCCTGAAGAGGTGGGGTTTTAACCTCCCTTTAAAAAAGGTCAGTACTACCCGCAGACCTGACCTCCATGGGAAGTGCATTCCAAAGTTTGGGGGCTGCAGCAGCAACCGCTCTACTCACCAAAGAGAGCCACGGAGAACCCCTCCAGGATGCAGCCTGCCCTTCCCAGGATGTGTCGGCCGGCCGCGTTGGACAGGACAGCGGGCACTCCACCCATCAGCGCCGTGCCCAGGTCAGCCACGGCCAGGTTCACCAGGGCGTAGTTCAGGGGCTGGCGGAGCTGGCGATGCCGGGCAGTCACCACGATCACAGTCACGTTCAGGACCACCGCGGTCACCGTGACCATCCCCATGACCACCGAGAGGACGGTGTAGCCAGAACGAGGGAAGAAGAACGGTTCCACGGTGGGGTTCTCAGCGATGGAGATGGAGGAGGAGTAGGGTTCTGTAAGGTTCACTGACGAAGCCATTAGTGAGAGGACGGTGTAGCCAGAACGAGGGAAGAAGAACGGTTCCACTGTGGGGTTCTCAGCGATGGAGATGGAGGGGGAGTAGGGTTCTGTAAGGTTAACTGACGAAGCCATTAGTGAGAGGGAATTGGAGCACTCACAACACACACACACACACACACGAGTGCTCGTCCTAAAGTGTCCAGAGACACAGCAAAAAGAAGTCTGCAGGAAGCGGAAAGATTATTGGGCAGGTAAGGTGATTTAAGTCAGTCACTGCGTGTGTAAAATCCGGATAGACATCAAGTTAATCCCTGATCTTCTCCCCTTGATTACAGGTGCTAATGCTGGTCTGCAGCTTTATCTAAAGTTCAGCCGTGGTGTGGAGAGGGTTCATGTGCTGGGCACTACAGGCTCATGGGGGGACTGCATTTAGTTGTCTGGACTTGTACTCTGCACAATGACTACATGAATGCCATCTAATCATTGTTATATTTGTATGTTTTTTTCTGCTTCTGTTGCTTAAAAAACTGCTCTTACCCGTGATATTCCTAATCCAAACCCAACTGGAATATCTGTTTAAAGGAACACTTCACCGATTAGCATTAAGCTTTGTATCTTTAAAAATCAATGTTGGACTTTCTTTCAATGATGTAAAAATCATCATTTTACATCATTGACAGCAGGAAGTCCTATTCATGGGTTTCATTGAAATCTGTATTTCTCCCATCTCAAGGCAAACTGAGGGAATGATGCACGACCATTCAAAAACATGACTAGTTTTCTAAAGATACAAAGCTTAATGCTAATCGGTGAAGTGTTCCTTTAAACCCAACCCCTGGTACCACTCACATCTCCTTCCATTTGGAAATACAGAAAACTTTACCTACCAAAAGTATTTTACAGACTGAAAGGAGGGGCTGCTGGTGGTTTAGATCAGGGGTTTTCAACCAGCGGCCCAGGGCCTACTGGTGGTCTGGGAAGACATTGCTGGTAGATAGATAGATAGATACTTTATTGATCCCCAAGGGGAAATTCAAGAAGGCTGCCTCTGAACATGGATTTAATAGTGTAGTTTCAATGTGGGAATCACAGTTTTTATTCAGTGGTGGTCTTCAGTCAGAATGGTGGGCCCTGTATGGGTCACAATCGGTTGAAATCCCGTTTTAGATTCAGCTGAATATATGAATTAGTGGTAAAAATGGAAAAAGTAGTCTCTGAAATGTCAAATTGTATGCATTGTGTACCAACTAAGAGCGAGAAATGGCAGTCTCATTAAAATGATGTTAACCAAGGGCATGTTCAGAAATACACAATTGAGAATAGCATTCATAAACCAAAGAACATGTGTTCTGTTCGCAGAATCATTGGGGAGGCTGGCCACTCGTTTTCAAACTAATTGAATTGAGAGGCGAGGAGGTGGATTATCGCATAGGCTTAGGCCAGATGAGAAGGGACCACAGAGTCTTGCGTGTGGCTGCTCCTTTCGGTCCGTCCCCAAGCTCTTTATCGCCGCGTTCCAGCCGCGGCTCCGCTGATGTATGATGTAATTACCGAGCTAATCACATAGCCTTGCGATGGGTTGCAGTCCGTGGCGGCCCGTGATACATCAGCCTTCTCGTGCACCCCCAACATCATTATCAAGCGCTAATCAGCAGGGCCCGTGCCACTGTGACGTGGCATTGGTGGGTGGCCACATGAAAAATTCAAATGTCAAAGGGTAATTTTCAAATCCATCATACAGGAGGTGTATTCGCGAGTTGGAACAGAACACAAATTGATGTATATGGCAGAGTGACCATCCGACATCCGAGAACAATCCCGTTTTTTATTATTCGTATAATATTCTTATTTTATTTTTTGAAAGAAGATTTATTTTAAGAAAATAATATTTCATCCAGTACAGTTCAAATTTGCAATTGGACTATGTTTTGCCTAATAGGTAGCAACTGCATCAGTGTCAAGGCTACTGTTGGTCCTGTACTTAATTGGCAAACTATAGGTGCAGTGCCACAATTTCCACCAGTGGCCATACATATATTACACCCGGTCCATTTCTCTCTCTCTCTCTCTCTCTCTCTGTGTGTGTGTCTGTGTGTGTGTGTGTGTGTGTGTGTGAGAGAGAGAGAGAGAGAGAGAGAGAGAGAGAGAGAGGGAGAGAGAGAGAGAGAGAGAGAGAAAGAATGGATGGATTGGGGGTCCTGTTTGTAACACTGAAAGACACCCTTCTTCAGGCATGTCAGTTTCTCAGTTACTGTATAACAATTTACAGGTTTCTCAGAGACCTTTCTCAGTCATCTGCTTTCACGTGCACTGATAACCTCCAAGTGGCGCCTAATGACCTCTGATTTGATTACCCTTGATTTCAGGATTAATTTCAAAGTTTCAAATTTAAGTTTCAAGTTTTTATTGTACCGTGGCTAAGATTTTCAGTTATTTTATTTCAGTAATTTTATTTATTTATTGATTATTTTAATGTAATCGGAGTTATCATCAGTGATAGCCTATTAGCTCTTGGTG
>NC_085002.1:3984862-3987362 GCF_963854185.1 Sardina pilchardus | reverse complement strand
CCCCGTGCCAATATGTTCCCCCTCAGTCGTGCTATGCATGCATGTGTGTGTGACTGTGAGTGTGTGTGTCTACGATCATTAAAGAGTAATCATTAGATCATTATGAACCCTGAGCCAGCCTACATGAGCTCTCTAGCTCCAGCCCGTGTCCTGTGCCAGTGGACCGCGGCCGAGAGGCCCGAGGGGTGGCCGAGGGTGGCCGAGGGGTCGTCCGTCCGTCCAGAAGGTTGAGGGTCTGTTCCCGTCTCCTCGGCCCCGAGCGTTAGGGCCGGTGGTGGAAATCACAGCTATTGATGAGGCCGGGTTCAGCGGTGCTGCTGATGGGGTTGGGGGGGGGGGGGGGGGGCGGGAGGACAGGCGTGAAATGAAGTGTTCCGCCTCGCTGCTGCTCCGCACTCTCCCTTTCATGGGGTAATTTGTCGCCCCGTGTTCTGCTGTTCTCAGGAAGGGTGGGGGAGCCCGGGAAAGGATGCTGCTGCTGCTGCATGCTATCAGCATGGTGTGTGTGTGTGTGAGTGTGTGTGTGTGTGTGTGTGTCTGCTTTTTGGCTTTGTGTCTACTTTTTGGCTTTGTGTTTGTGTGTGTGTGTGTGTGTGTGTGTGTATGTGTGCGTTGGTTAGTGTGTTTGTGTATGTGTGTGTTGGTTTGTGTATGTGTGTATGTGTGTATGCATGCGTGTGTGTGCGTACTTGCATATGTGTGTTTATTTTTCATTAAGTACATGCAAATACTTTAGAGGTCTTTTTAGTTCACTCATATTTTAAGCATCTCATTGTATGAACACGTGTGCTTTGTTCTGTTTATTCCGAGTGTGAGGCATCAGTAGTGTGTCTGTGTGTGTGTGTGTGTGTGTGTGTGTGTGTGTTTGAGTAAGACGTGCTGTATTTAATTAAGAGTGATCATGTTGGTGTGGATTTGCGTGGGTGTCCCCGTGACTCCCGTGCTATTGAGTTCTGTCCAGCCCGGCGTGTGTAGCGCGGTGCGTCCCATCCGCATCCTGCAGACTCAGCATGGGCAGAGGTGTAGTTCATTATCCACACTCACCCAGGCTTGACACGCACACACACACACACACACACACACACACACACACACACACACACACACTCACCCAGGCTTGACACGCTATTATCTTTCTGCCGCACGCCGACTCCATTTCAATTACCCTCCAATGGTGCGTGCTCCCTCTGATATGGCCACACCCCCCTCCTCCCCCCCCCCCCCCCCCCCCCCCGCTGCAGCCGGCCCACCCACATCGCCCTGGTCCACCAATCGCTCAAACCCGCAGCGCCGCCTCAGCCAATCGCTGATCAGCCCCGTTAAAAAAGTCTGCCCTGGATCACAATACAGTAATGCCTCTGCTGTAGAGCGGCTGATGAGACTGACTCAGAGATGTGACTGGAGGGTCCTCAGCAGCACGGCCAGTACAGTAATGCCTCTGCTGTAGAGCCGCTGATGAGACTGACTCAGAGATGTGACTGGAGGGTCCTCAGCAGCACGGCCAGTACAGTAATGCCTCTGCTGTAGAGCCGCTGATGAGACTGACTCAGAGATGTGACTGGAGGGTCCTCAGCAGCACGGGCAGGTGTTGGAGTCTGGCGCTCCAGTGCTGAGGCTCAGATCACTTCCTATCAGGTTACTAGAGGGAGACACGCTGAACAGGAGCAGCCCCTCTGCCTTCCATCTCCAGTGTTCTGCCCTTACCATATTTTCACTTTCAAACACTCACACTCTTTTAAACTCCGAGTTTAATGCACCACTTAAATATTTGTGCATGTGTATTTGTGTGTGTGTGCGTGCAAGTGTGTGTGTGTGTGTGTGTGTGTGTGTGTGTGTGTGTATGTGTGTGTGTGCGTGCAAGTGTGTGTGTGTGTGTGTGTGTGTGCGCGCGCATGTGTGTCTGTGTGTGTGTGTGTGTGTGTGTGTGTGTGTGTATGTGGGTGCACTGCTTACAAATAAGAGTGTGATGCTCCACTCCACACACCTTTCCCTAGTTAAAATGGGAGTGATTGACCCAGCCATCTCAAATGATGCCCTGTCCCTGACCCTAGTTGTGGCCCAGCTCTGGATAGATAACATAGATCACTTCCTGGAGCGGGAACAGCTCCAGCATGCCGTTAAAATGCACCAGCACCATTACTCAATGACAGAATGCATTACACGCATTACCTTTCTCTCTCCACTATCTTTCTCTTTTGTCCCTATATTACCGAGGGAAAAATAGAAATGCATTTAGAATAGTGATACCTGTCATTTATGTTTAATTCACTTCAGTTGTTTAGTTGCAGTCTAGGTTTCTCTGCCACATGTGCTATGTTGAAATGTATTTTTATGTTATTTATGTGCAACAATAAATTATATCCCATTGTATTCATAACGAAATTTTCTTTTAGAAATATAAAGAGTTTGAGAGAAGAGGCCGAGTAGAAGACATAGACGGCGCAAAACTTGTAAGAAAAGTGGCCGAAAACATGGAAGACATGTTCCGGAGAAAGTCAGA
>NC_085002.1:3972362-3979862 GCF_963854185.1 Sardina pilchardus | reverse complement strand
TTTACAAGCCCAATAACCTTATATTACCCTACCTTAAATATATATATGTATATACAGTATATATATATAAAACCTTATATTTACGCTGGGTATTAAAATGGAAACCACAATTGAACTTCAATGGCTTTGCGATATCTGACATCACAAGCAGGCTTTGTTCTAATTAGCTCATTTTTTAGTGGCTATTTCAAAGTTCATGATTTTCATAGGAAGGAGGGCACAACCATGACTCATGCTCATGATAGCTCTTTGGTTATGCACAACCTTTCCTAATTCATGAAAACCAAGACAAAAATTATTTACATTCTATGTCTCCTTTAACTGCTTCAACTTTTATAACAGTGGGCCTAACCTTTGAAACAGTACTATTCCCTTGGCAAACGTTGTGCTTTAAAAGGCATTTTACAGTAAGTTTGTAATTATAACAAGGATACAAGGACACAAGGAGGTTTATTTGTCACATGCATGTCATTACTAAAGTAACATGTAAATATATATTAGTAAATGCTAAATATATTAAATATATAATAGTAAATGCTTATAAATGTAATTTATTGTAAAAACAAAATAGTGAAAGATGTGCAGGTGTTTTGGCTGTAGGAGGGTATTTGCTGTTAGCGCTGAGAGGAGTGGATTGCGCTGCCTTGCGAGGCCAGTGGTGTGTGAGTGACGGCCACGAGGTCCCGGGCGAGTGGAGGGCAGTGTCATGCGGTCAATAGCCACCCACCGAGAAGGAACGACGAGGACGGCGCTGGAGCGGAGGAGCTGTCTGAAGACTTAATGCCACTCAAGCCTCCTGAGTGGATAAATATGAGCTTCCCTCCGCTCCACTCCGCTCCGGCCGCCCTCTCTGTTGAGATATGTGGCCCTCTGTAGTGCTGGCCTGCTGCACTGTGGGACTGTGTCGTTTCTCTTAATGGCCGAGCCTGGCTTTTGTCTGCGCTGTAATTGACTCTTTAGTGAGCTTTTTCTCTGAGCGCGTCCCCTGGGCCAGACAAAGGCATGGCGGCCTTATGAAGTCACACGGGGGCTGTGCGGCAGATCGCAGGCAGATTGGGCTGCAGTGATTTAGTCTCCTGCTTTGTGCTGCGCTAGATGGGCCAGAGAGGGGGGGGGGGGCAGAGAGGGGGGGCGCAGAGGGGGGCCAGAGGTCGCCGTGTCCCTTTTGTTCTTCTCCCAATAGCCAAGATGTTTCTCTCTCCCCTTTCTTCCTCTGTCCTCCTCCGGCCCCCAAACACCCCCCCCCCCCCCGCCCCACCCGACTCTCACTCTCCCTTCTGCTTCCCTCTCATCTCTTTGTCTCTCTCTCTCTCTCTCTCTTTCTCTCTCTCTCTCTCTCTCTCTCCCTCTCTCTCTCTCAATTCAATTCAATTCTATATAGCTTTATTGGCATGAAAGTTTCAGAAACATTATTGCCAAAGCTTAATTACATGTATACATAAGAGGTTAAAGGAAAATAAGTACATTTACATATAATGTTTGTAATACAGTACATGGCAAATATAAATGCATCCAAAATGAACAAACAAACATGTGTGTGTATGTGTGTCTCTCTCTCTCTCTCTCTCTCTCTCTCTCTCTCTTTCTCTATCTCTCTCTCGCAGATCCAGATATTGTGAACGGTGTGTATTGGTCCGAGGCTCTGAATAAAGTTTTTGTGGACAATTTTGAAAGAGACCCGTCCCTGATATGGCAGTACTTTGGAAGTGCCAAAGGTTTCTTCAGACAATACCCTGGTGAGTTCTCAGCAGGGCCGTGCCCGTGTTTGCCCAAGTGATGCGACTGTGAGATCTGACCATCAATCAAAACGCACAGCAGAGGATACCAGTGCAGTCCCGTGATCTCGTGTAGTCTCATGTGGATAATTACCAGTTAAGGCTCTATAGCACGAGACAGGGAATAATTAGGCCAACTCGTAGAGCTGAGGCTCTGCGGAGTGATAAGCCTCATCGCAAAGTTCTCCAGATTTTATACAGAATGTGGCATTGTTTATTCTTTTTTGTTACATTTATATTAATTGGTATTCATACTGTATAAGGCATCCAGCACAATCTTGTATTTAGTGCTTAAAAGATTTACCGTCTTTATGCGCTAAATTTAGTTTGAGAGCATATTAGGGAGCAGAGCCCAAAATGGAGTGTCAGCGATTTGCTTAATCTTTTTACTCTTGTAGGTGTGAAGTGGTACCCAGATGAGAACGGTGTCATCGCATTTGACTGCAGGAACAGGAAATGGTAAGACCGCAGGAAAGGAAGTTACATTATTTCAACCAAAATGTCCTCTGCATGAAGCTAGACATCTTCACTGAGAGCAGATTTATTCGTAATGGCCAGGGGTGAAGTCTGTCATTACATTACATTACATTACATTACATTTGGCTGACGCTTTTTAACCAAAGCAACTTACATTTAACATTTAAGCTTTTAGGAGCAATTCTAAAAAACACACAAAAAAACACAATAAGTGCATCAATGAGTGTAATAAGTGCATCAATGAGTGCAATCTGTCAATGTGAAAGCATGTCATGGATCATTGTAGGTGATCATTGTAGGGCACAGTTTCAGCCTTAATTTAGCAGCCTTTGCAGAACGTTTAAATGACGTGGCGTTATTGAAGCCAGTGTAATTAGGATGATAGTGCAGTCCGCTGGTGGAACATTACATTAATGTTAGTGTTGACGTGTGCTAGTGTTGTGTTTGGCGTGTTGCTCTGTGCTGCTCCAGCTGCATGGGCTGTGCTTGGCTGCTTGGCTGCTGGGCTGCTGGGCTGAGTCAGGGGGGCTGTGCACTCACCATGCTGATTGCCCCCCCCCCCCCCCCCCACACACACACACACACACACTGGGTGCAACATAATAGGATCATAATGACCCATGTGTGCACATTCTTTATTGCGGCAGGAAAAAAGTCCCCGTGGGGACAATAAAGATTTCAATTGAAATCAATTAATTAGATGCACTTCCTGTCACACCCCCTGCGCATCACATGTGACTGTCAGTTCATTTCTCTTTTTGTTTTAACTTTTATTACATTTATTACCTCAGAGCCTTTAGGCACGTCAACGATTCTTAGAGATGTTATCAAAGCATTTTTACTTCTCTCAGTAAATAACCATTTATGCTCATCTTTCTCTGTCTCTGTCTCTCTCTCTGTCTCTTTTTCTCTCTCTCGCTCTCTGTCTCTCTCTCTCTTTCTCTTTCTCTCTCTCCATCCCCCTCTCTCTCTCTCTCTCTCACTCTCTCCCTCTCTCTCCCTCTCTCTCTCTTTCTCTCTCTCTATCCCCCTCTCTCTCTCTCTCTCTGTCTCTCTCTCATCCCCCTCTCTCTCTGTCTCTTTTTCTCTCTCTCTTGCTCTCTGTCTCTCTCTCCCTCTCTCTCTCTTTCTCTCTCTCTATCACCCTCTCTCTCTCTCTCTCTGTCTCTCTCTCATCCCCCTCTCTCTCTGTCTCCTTTTCTCTCTCTCTCTCGCTCTCTGTCTCTCTCTCTCTTTCTCTTTCTCCATCCCCCTCTCTCTCTCTGTCTCTCTCTCTGTCACTCTCTCCCTCTCTCTCTCTCTTTTTCTCTCTCTCTCCATCCCCCTCTCTCTCTCCCTCTCTCTCTCCCTCAGGTACATCCAGGCGGCCACGTCTCCTAAGGACGTGGTGATCCTGGTGGACGTGAGTGGGAGTATGAAGGGGCTGCGGCTGACCATCGCCCGCCAGACCGTCTCCTCCATCCTGGACACGCTGGGGGAGGACGACTTCTTCAACATCATCGCTGTGAGCTGCACGCCACTCATACATGAACACAAAGCCTATAGTCTCACTCAGTGTGTTTACATGCACACTAAAAAGCCCATTACTGGCAATAATCGGGTAACTGGAATACGCCGTTTAAGGTGTATACATGTCTGGAAGAAATCAGAACATTGACAGAAGCCTACAGTAGGTGTGCGCTAAACTGGTTTTTCAAAAACCGATAACGGCAGTAAACCGATAATGAATATCGGTTTATTTTGTTTACATGAGCACTTGAATAACCAGATAATTATGAAAACACGGTAATAATAGTTTATTTAGTGTTGTTTTAGTGTGTTTATTTAGTATTCATTATCGGTTTACTGACGTTATCGGTTTTTGAAAAAACAGTTTAGCACACCTAGGTTTCTGTTAATGTTCTGATTTCTTCCAGACATGTATACACCTTAAAGATAATTATAAAAACAATAATAATAATCGTTTATTTAGTGTGCTTGTAAATGCGCTCACTGTTGGTTTATGTGTGTGCTTTTTTGTGTGGTTTTACTATGGACTATGTCCATCTGTTTTGGGAGTATCTGAATAACTGTTACTGGGATGATAACTGCCCTGTATTACTAGGGTTGTTTTGGGGAACCGAATTGATGAAGTATGATCTGCTCATGTGCTTGCAGTATAATCAGGAGATTCACTACGTGGAACCCTGCCTGAACGGAACTCTGGTCCAGGCTGACAGAACCAATAAGGATGTGAGTTCCGCCCCACATCTCCTGGTCAATACCAAAAGGATGAGCTATCAAAGCTCTATTCATAGCCCTATTCATCTAATGTGTGAGAGACTGGGTTTGGGTTTCACTTACGTTTATTTATCTATCAACACTAAACATACTGTTAAGTACTTTAAAGTCAACTCAACTCCCGTTTATTTAAAAAGCACATTTAAAATAATAGGCTTTCTATTGCAAAAGTGTTTTCTAGTCAAGGTGAATCAATTGACAAGACATATAAGCAAGAATAAAAGAGTAGAATAAGTGATGAAAAAGTTAAAGATCTACAGATAAGCAGATAGTAAATGAATGAGCTGTTAACACTGTTAATATACATGGTATGGTTTAGGCTATAGGTTAAGGCTATAGGTTTAGGCTATAGGTTAAGGCTATAGGTTTAGGCTACGATTAGGTGTCAGTTTGGATAAGGTGATGCTCAGTGAACAATTAGACATTTGAACAAATCATCTATTATGTCCAAATGAAATGTTACTGGAAGAAGATCTCTTTAATAGGACTTTAACCCTCTGTGGCTTAAACCCTCAGTAGTATAAATCAGACTAGACACACATGTGCAGAACAGGGCTACAGTAGGGCAAGGGAGAGTGCAGTGGGCAGGGGAGAGGGAGAGGGAGAATCAGATGAGAATCAGATGAGAATGACTGGGGGGGGGGGGGAGCAGACGTGTGCTGTGGTACAGTTTGTTTGAATATACCAAGTAGGGATAAACTCAATAGATACACATTTGTTCGTTTGTCCATTATTCATATGGCATTTTTTTTTGCTTTCTTCAGCATTTCAGAGAGCACCTGGACAAGCTCTTTGCTAAAGGGATTGGTCTTCTGGGTAATGCGCTGGCGGAGGCCTTCACCATACTGGAGGAGGTAGGTCAGGAAATAGATATATATATGTATATATGTCTATGGGTCAGAATCGGCCATCTCCTCACTTACAGCATGACTGGACATGGAGCTGCAGTAACAGAACACGACAACAACAACAACAACAACAAAAAACACATTATGGAGCGTATCTAATGCAGAAATGAAACAACTCAGAAGCCGTTTGGGATGTTTACTGTAAACCATATCAAGTGGCGTGCCACAGGGCTCCAGCGCACCCAGACGGGAGCACACACACTCTTAAAACGAATGTGCTGGAAACAACACAAACTTGTGTTGTCCCTATCTGGACACGGAGATGTGCTAACACAAGTTGTGTTATTTTCAGCACATAGTGTGTAACAAATAACAAAAGCGATGCGTTGGAAACAACACATATTGTGCTGTCCCTATCTGGACACAGAGATGTGTTGTTTTCATCACATTCATTTTGAGAGTGCAGGCAGTTGTGCTTTTGTGCTAATGGGGCCTGGAGTGGAAATAAGAGTCTTTTTGAGCTCTGTCCCTCTGATGAGGAGACGGCAGCACGATCGGAGTGATTCGGAGCGCAGCGGCGTCGGGGAGTAAAGGAGGCCATGTGTCAGATTGTCTCCCATCTCGCGCCCGTCTCCTCGGCCACCGCTCTCCGGGGGTGACGGGCCAGCGTGGCACAGCGTGGCAGCACGGGCCTCCGTCAGACGGGCACTGGGGAAGTCAAGGTGGCATGTTGGAGGATTCAGTGCCACTGCCACGCATTAATGTCCTTAACACAGACCCCTTTTTTGTCCCAAGGAGATTTGAACGAAGTAAAGAGTGTAAGTGTGTGTGTGTGTGTGTGTGTGTGTGTGTGTGTGTGTTTGTGTGTGCGTGCCCCCCGTTCCACCCCGGTGCACACAGACACCTCTATCCCCAGGCATGATTAATAGCAGTAATTAAGTGCACTGATTAATAATGTCAGTGGAGAGAACACAGCACACAGGAGATACACTGTAGGGCTCAAAGTCAGTCCACTCCTCCTTTATCTGCCGCACGTCAGGCCAGCAACTGCAGTCCGAGACAAGTCCTGGCTGATATCTCTGTCTCTTCGCTTAATTAAAGCTTTGCAATAAATATGCTAATCAACAAAGTCTCAGACGGCTCGATAAACCACCGCCGATTGGTCTTGAAAATAAAATAAAAGAAACTGCCCACACACCAAACTCTCGGTTCCACCGCCAAAAAACCCTCGATTCTAATTTGCATGCGTGTGGGGTGCGAAAACCAAACGCTTGCCTGTAAAACACAGCCTGAAAATGTCCCAAAAGCGACACACACATTTGCGTGCGCTGTGGCTGCCCCTAAGTGCTACTAAGCGCTATGCAGAGCTGGGTGCCGGTGTGGCTAACTGGAGGTGTTTGTCATATTCACGGTGAGGGGAATGTGGAGCAGTGGGCTGCTGTGCTCCCACGCTACACTGAGCCGCCAGGACCATGTGGGGACGCTGATTGATGGGAGGGCTGGAGTCTTTGTGCTCTGTGCTCTCTCTTTCTCCCTCTCTCTCTCTCTGCTCTCTCTCTGCGCTCTCTCTGTGCTCTCTCTCTATCCCCCTCTCTCTCTCTGCTCTCTCCCTCTCTCTCTCCCTATCCCCTCTGTGCTCTCTCTCTCTGTGCGTGCACGCTCTCTCTCTCTCTCTTTTGTGCTCTCTCCCTCTCTCTCCCTGTCTCCCTAGTGCTTTCACTCTCCTCAACTAACTCATGCTCACGCCCCCCACACACAGGCAGTCACACACACACACACACACACACACACACACACACACACACACACACACACACACACACACACACACACATACTGCAGTCTCCCAATGCTCAGAGCAGTGTTCCCTGCCACCAAAAGTCCTTTCAGGTTGGTGTGTGTGTGTGTGTGTGTGTGTGTGTGTGTGTGTGCGGCACTGATGTTTTCCACACACAGATCACTCCAGCCTCTCTTTTCTCTTCCACGCTTCTCTCCGTCACGGGTCAGTGAGCCGTTTAATTACAGCGATGCATCTCAGTAGCGGTGGCGGCGGCGGCTGGGATTAGCACAGCGCTGCTCTGGGCCTTTATTTACGAACAGATTATCTGCTCTTTTATTAC
>NC_085002.1:3842362-3962362 GCF_963854185.1 Sardina pilchardus | reverse complement strand
TGATTGAGTCTATTTTTGATTGTGTTCCTAGTTAAAGACTGGTCTGTGTATGCATGTGTGTCCCTCTCTCTGCTGTATACCCCAAAACATGCTGACACTTTAGGTGTAGCTCTGTCTCTGTGTGTGTGTGCCTTTTCTTGCATTAGCCCACTCTGCAGTAAGTGAGTGTGTTCTCTCTGTAGCTCTATCTGTGTGTGTGTGTGTGTGTGTGTGTGTGTGTGTGTGTGTGCCTTTTCTTGCATTAGCCCACTCTGCAGTAAGTAAGTGTGTGGTCGCCGCATGCCCCCCGTAAGCTCTCTGTGCTGCGGAGTGTAGTATTTTGGCTTTGCGCTGCTCCTCGGCGGTTGATCTGTAATCCCGCCGCTGCTTTGTGTCGTAGCTCCGCGACAGCCGAGGCCTGAACCCCGTCACCACCGTCGCCATGCCCGTCTTCAGCACCAAGAACGAGACCGTAAGCTCTGCACACACACGCGCATCTGAAGCACAAGTGTTTGTTTGTTTGCGTTGTCTGTTCACAAGATTGTTTTGTTTTGTTTTATTATTATTATTATTATTATTTATTATCTACCTCTGGACACACGTGCATCTAAAGCAGAAGTGTTTGTTTGTTTGCTTTGTCTGTTCACAAGATTGTTTTGTTTTGTTTTGTTTTGATTTATTACTATTATTATTTATTTTATTTATGATCTACCTCTGGACATACGTGCATCTAAAGCAGAAGTGTTTGTTTGTTTGCAAAAAAAAGAAAGAAATTGTTTGTGGTTGGACTTGTACGTGTGTACCTTTTGCTGATTTATCCTTTCCCCTTTGACCCACAGAAAAACCAAGGCATCCTCCTGGGTGTAGCCGGGACAGATATCCCTCTTCAAGAGCTTATGAAAGCTGTACCAAAGCATAAGGTGCAGTCAGAATGGTCACAATTCATGATTCCTTTTCTATGTCTGTTTTTATTACCTTGTTTTCTTTAGAGTTAATTTCAAGACCCCCCTTAAAATACTCTGTACTTTTGACTCTTTAACAATGTGTTTAAAAAAAAAGAAACTTGAGCTGAAACGTTCAACTTTTTTCCATGTTGTCTTTTCAGCTTGGTATCCATGGCTATGTCTTTGCGGTCACCAATAATGGCTACCTTCTCATCCACCCAGACCTGAGGCCTTTGGTAAGAGGCTAGTGAGCAGCGACACACACACACACACACACACACACACACACACACACACACACACACACAGTCTGCCTTTACACTGAGCCCATTCCCACTGCCATGAGCACACACCCTCACCTCTCCACACACCGCTGCAGGTCTGTAGATCAGTACTGGGATAGGCAAACAGAATTTGGTGACAAGAACATGGCAAATCTAAAAAATGCAGTTCAGGTGAATTATCCAGTGAAACTGTGTACGCATATGAAGTAATGTGTTAAATTCAAAATAAGGCTCTTGTGGCCTGGGTGGCCATTTTGTTTAGAGAGCAAATCTGAGGAATTTGTTTAATGGGTATAACATTTCACCATACTGTGGACTAACTGTGAGCTGATGTAAAAGTCTTATAGCAATTGATAGTAAAATCAGGTGTAGAGAGGTGTCTTCTTTTTTCATGAGTGATTGTGGAGCTGTATTTATATTTAAACATGAGGTTCCCTACTGTAGCCTTTAGTATTTTCTTGTTTTCTTTGTTTGTAAAGCGACCTTGGGTTTGAGAAAGGCGCTATATAAAATAAACATATTAGTATTATTATTATTATTATTATTATTACATTACATTACATTTGGCTGACGCTTTTTAACCTAAGCGATTTACAACATGGTAAAGACATTTTTAAGCTTTTAAGAGCAATTCTAACAAAAACTTAGAGCAATTCTAGCAACAAATAATGCACAGTAGCACAGCTAACCTGGTACAGTAACATGGCACGGCATCTCCTCCAGGCCCATAGAGTGTCTGTGGGGCTGTGTGGCAGTATGAACTCATTGAAAAAAGGGTGGACAACACCCAAAAGGCCGCACTATGCATAATCACCATTTATTTACACGTATATACACGTGTAAATAAATACACATTTATACTGTGTAAATAAATGGTGATTATGCATAGTGCAGCCTTTTTTCTTGTTTTTCAATTATAGCTTATACTTTGGTCAGCGCTCTAAAAACATTAGAAGTCTTGAGTGAAGCCTGCTCCTACCCTTACGAACTAGTATGAACTCACACACACACACACAGTACCATGGTTCCGGTGCCTTCAGTAACCCCTGCCCTCTCCCCCTCTGATATATGCATGCAGGAGTAAAGCCCTTTCATGCCCCTGGCAGGGCAGAGCGTGTGGTGGCCAGGTAACCTCCTCCCTCTCTCATCAGGACCACGGTCCTGCCCCATCCTGTCTCCGCACGCCGCCGCCGTGCGTCTGGTCTCAGTGTTCTAGTGTCCGCTGTGACCGTGTGTGCCAGTGGTGGTCATTAGTAGTCATAACAACGTGCTGCCGGTCTCTCTCTCTCTCTCTCTCTCTCTCTCTCTCTCTTTCTTTCTTTCTTTCTCACTTTCTTTCTCTTTCTCTCTCTCTCACTCTCTGTCTCTCTCCTATCTCTCCTTTTCTATCTTCCCTCCTTTCTGTCTTTCTTTCTTTCTTACTTTCTTTCTCTCTTTCTCCCTCCCCCCTCTCTCCCTCTCTCTCTCTCTCTCTCTCTCTCTCTCTCCCTCTCTCTCTCTCTGTGTTTTTGTGTGTTTTTCTTAAGTGTGCATTTGTTGGCCACTGTCGTGTGCATCCAAAGCTAGACTGCAGTGAGACATAATGAAACTGTGCTTGACTGTGCGGAGGGGCCTGTACTGGGCCCGGGAGCTCACTGCTGAGGCGGGGGGGTGGGTGTGGGGTGGGCTGTGGGTAGGGGGGGGGGGGGTTCAACACTGTCATCCTCACAGACACGACTGAATAGGACGCCTTTATCTGACTCGTGTTGTCCACACCGGCTTCATCTTTAAGCCTCCGCTTTAATTGGAATGTAAATCCCCAGCAAAAGCAATGAGAGGCGAAAAAGGGAAACTCCAGCCGGTCGGGTTTATAATCCTGATTAGCGTGTCTGCACCATGTCATTACTCACTGGCCTGAGCCGTGCAAGCCGTGCTAGCCGCGCGCCGAGTCCATGACAAAAGGGATGGGACTGTGGCATGGAGCTCTCTCACAGATGTGCACCATGCTCTCCGCCCCAAAATAATGGGTTATTTGATCCGCTCTACTGTACATTTCAGACAAAAAAATATATATATATCCTGACTGGACAGTATACTGCAAGTAGGAGAAGGCTGCGCTGAACTGACAGGACATGGACTGTTTTCATTATGACCAAAAGTGAGCTGGCGCTTGTTGCCCTTTATTGGTTGAAACCCACGCACTATACTGATGCTAAAAGAATAGCGTATGATATGTAATGTATCAAATTATAATGGAATCAGTGGGTGCAACAGAGTCCAGTTCATTCTGCAGTGGGGTGTGTGTGTTGTTGCTTCATCATCTCAACATCAGCCATAGATCTCATCAGTGGCTTTTGACCATACAAGTAGCTAATGTTGACGCGTGTGTGGGTGTGTATGTGTGTGTGTTTTGTACGTGTGTGTGCGTGCGTGCGTGCGTGCGTGTGTGTGTGTGTGTGTGTGTGTGTTTCCTGTCTTTAGTACCAGGAGGGCCAGAAGCGGAGGAAGCCCCACTACAGCAGTGTCGACCTGTCAGAGGTGGAGTGGGAAGACACAGACGACGTTGTATGTGCACTCAGGACACACAGGCTGTTTTGATGATGATGCCTGGGAACATTCTGGAACTAATTTAATGTCTGTCACTCTGAATCCACTTCTACTCTTCTATGGCAAATATTATGCACTTTTGATTCAATTCCCATATGAGAGCAGAAGTGGGATTAGTGGCTTTACGCTAGATAGGTGCCTGCACTCTGTCTGAGATATTTTAATTATTGCACTTCAAAGCCTTTGGCAGTGTCTTTTTTTCAGTCCTCTTTCTTCTCCCTAGTGAATGGTTTTTGCCCTGTTTTGTCCCTCAGTTGCGTAATGCCATGGTGAACAGAAAGACCGGAACATTCTCTATGGAAGTGATGAGGACAGTTGATAAAGGGGTGAGATCAGACACTACTGTACCTGATCACCTTTTTGTTTAATAATCGAACTAATCTGAATTTAGCTCTGGCGGGCTAGTTGTACTAAGATGGCTCTTTATTTTGTCTACAGAAACGTGTCCTGAAAATGCACAATGACTACTATTACACAGACATCAAAGGGACCCCATTTAGGTCAGTTTTTACATGTTCATGATTCTTCTCACATTATGTTCATACTGTAATAGCATGTGAGTATTTTTAAGTGTCCCTGGGCAGACAGTAGGAGTGTAATGGTACACAAAAATCATAGTTTGCTGATTTTTCACGATTCGGTTAATTTTCGTTACAGTAAACCCATACAGTAGGTACAGTACTTCTAAACTAGAATTCACTGACAATGTTGCTGATGCACAATGGGAATGTTTTTTTGGAAAGGTGTCCAACGTTTTTTGATGTTAATTGACTAAACTACCGTACACTGCCACTCAATATGTTTTTGAAGGAATTTGAATTTGAAGCATGGTCTGCAAGCAAAAAACGTTCCTGCTGATTACTGTTAAAGACCGCATTTGGTTTATTTGGTAGACATCTGTATTAAACGTCCTGTACCCTATCAGGAGTTTGACAAATATGCTGTCCATTCATCATGAGTGTTGAATCCAATGGCCCTGATGTCCTGCTCATATTGCTGTGTTGCTGTGTCCAGTGTAGGGGTAGTGCTCTCCAGAGGCCATGGCAAATACTTCTTCAAAGGAAACGTCTCAGTAGATTCAGGTACGCTTTGCTCTCTGCTTTTCGCTGCGTCAGTAGTGGATCCTCGTCATTGCTCTTGTGTGACACAGACATTACTGCGTCTCCCTCATCCTACATCAGTAGTGGATCCTCGTCATTGCTCTTGTGTGACACAGACATTACTGCGTCTCCCTCATCCTACATCAGTAGTGGATCCTCGTTATTGCTCTTGTGTGACACAGACATTACTGCGTCTCCCTCATCCTACATCAGTAGTGGATCCTCGTCATTGCTCTTGTGTGACACAGACATTACTGCGTCTCCCTCATCCTACATCAGTAGTGGATCCTCGTCATTGCTCTTGTGTGACACAAGACATTACTGTCTCTCCTTCATCCTATAGGCCTCCGCGACCTTGATCAGCAGGATGTCGCCCTGGCAGACGAGTGGTAAACACACTTATAGATTGTATTGTATAGATGGGCATTTGTGTGTTTGTCTGTCTGTCTGTGTTTATCTGTCTGCATGAAAGCATGTTTCGAAAGCTTCATTCACAAAGAAAATTGATATTTCCTTTTTTTAAAATTTTATTTAAGGCATTAAGGTCAATTTCCAAAAGAAGATTTTATATTCCTCTTTATAGTCAACTTGTGTAGCATGTGTTCCAATACTTGTGGAGGTAACTGTAATCTGTCTGCATGAAAGCGTGTCTCTAAAGCATGGCAGGCGCAACGTCCTCAGACTCTGAGCTGACTGATGGTTGAACTGTTTATCTGTCTGCATGAAAGCGTGTTTCCAAAGCAGGAGTGCCCAAACACTTCCCCGTGGAGGGCCAGAATTGATTGTGGGGGGAGGGCCAAGATGTTAATTTTTGCAGTACATTAAGTCTAAAGCATGGCAGGCACAATGTCCTCAGACTCTGAGCTGACTGGCGGTTGAACCGTTTATCTGTCTGCATGAAAGCGTGTTTCTAAAGCATGGCAGGCGTAATGTCCTCAGACTCTGCGCTGACTGGCGGTTGAACTGGTCTTGTGTGCAGGAGCTACTGCAACACGGACGAGCACCACGAGCACCGCTACCTGACCCAGATCCAGGCCATCAAGCTCTACCTGACCGGACGCAAGCCCCACCTCAAGTGTGAGTCACCCACCTGGAGCACTCATGAAGCACAGTACCCGTAATCTCCCGACTATTAGCCGCGGCTTACACTGTACATTGATTTGGCAAAATGTCTTCAGCTATGTGGTTAATACAGGGGAGTAGTTTATATGGTGTTGGCATGGTTTTGTTTCTTTTAACTTGCATTAAACACTGTCCCGCGGCTTATACACAATGTGGCTTATATGTGGGAAATTACTGTAGATAGATAGATAGATAGATAGATAGATAGATAGATAGATAGATAGATAGATAGATAGATAGGCTAGATAGATTCCCCAAGGGGGAATTCAAGAGTATTTGGTATCTAAGTATCAAGTATTTGGGCCTAAATCAAGTTGACACTCCATTACGTTTACAGAGTATTTTTGCATGACAGTTTCAGCTTGTCAACATCAACAGCAAGAGTAACTTGTACAACATGGGGTTATTTGAAGAATTTAACAATATCAGACCACACTGATGTCTTCTCAGTCATGCTTGTCAAATGTGGATGACAGTGTTAGTCTACTGGAAGAAATATTTCAAATAAAAAAAGATTGAAAGCTGTTAATTCAACAGTTATTTATGTGGTGTGCGGGTGTGCCTATCTTTGTGTGTGTGTGTGTGTGTGCGTGTGTGTGTGTGTGTGTGTGTGTGTGTGCTTTATGGTTTCTGATGGGCTGCTGCAGGTGACAGGGAGCTGATCCAGCAGGTGCTGTTTGATGCCGTGGTAACTGCCCCCATGGAGGCCTACTGGACTGGGCTGGCCCTCAATAAGTCCGAGTGAGTCTTTTTCTTTTATTGGCATACAGTATGTGAATCCTGTAGGGAGAACAGCCAAAACAACCCTCTTGCTGACAAATGAAATGCCTTTATCACTGTTTCTGTTTTTCTTTTTTTTTCCAAGTTATGACATTATGTACAGTAATTATTAGCAATATCTTGTACCATACACAAAAGTAAAATCTAAACATAGCTTTGTATAAAGCCCGACCGGGCGATTTGATTGTTGCAACCAGCTTTTGTTCAGGCATACTGTAGACTAGAGGCTACCCTACCTCAAATTCTGTGGGCTGGGATAAATTAGGACTGGCTTCCAGGTTAAAAGTTGAATTGATTAGTTACTGGATCAACTGATGAGACATCTTTGGAAGTCTGCAATGTATAGATTCAAAGTGTATCCCAATCCAGTCCTTGATTGGAGTTGTCAAGAGTCAGCCTGTTTGTTGTTTTCTATGTGTGTGTGTGTGTGTGTGTGTGTGTGTGTGTGTGCATGTGTGTGATAGTAGTTTCTATATGGTCTTGCACCCATATTGTGTTTCCCCCCATGTCCACAGGAACTCTGATAAAGGTGTGGAGATTGCATTTCTGGGCACACGCACTGGCCTGTCCAGGACCAACCTGTTTGTAAACCCAGAGAAGCTCACCAATCAGTAAGTCCAGTTCAGATAGCTCCAACTCAGTCCGTCATCCTAGTGTGAAATCTCTTCAGTCATTTCCCGCATGTAAGCCGCATTGTGTAATGTGTATAAGCCGCAGGACAGTGTTTTATGCATCTTAAGAGAAGCAAAACCATATTAACACCATATTAACTGCCCCCCCATGTATTAACCTCATAGCAGAAGAAATTTAGCAAAATCAAGGTATAAGGTGCTGTGTCCACCAAACGCGTTTTTTGCGCCGACGGCAACAAATTTCAATGTAAAGTCTATGTAGCTCAGCGTTCACAGCGCTGAGCGCCCTCGGCGGGAAAAACTCTTGGCGCCGATCGTTTTTTGTCGCAGCGCTCAGAGCGCTCAAAGTTGAAATCTGTTTAACTTTTAGAACAGCACCGGGCTCGTCAATGGCACTTATCGTTATAAGCCGTCTCTGGTTTTGGTAACTTAGCAACAATAAACACTTATCGAAGCGCCGAGAAAAGGAGGTTGAGGGCGCTCTGGCCGTAAAAAACGTGTTTGGTGGACACAGCACCTAAGCCGCGGCTAATAGTGGGGAAATGACGGTAGTTCTTCACCACCGCCCTCTCTGGCGTTCCCACAGAGACATCCTGACGGCCGAGGACACGGAGGGCGTGTTCAACGCTGACCACTTCCCGCTGTGGTACAAGAGAGCGGCGGAGCAGGTGCCCGGAACCTTCATCTACTCCATCCCCTTCAGCTCAGGTGAGCTCAGTTATCTTAATAGAGTGAGAGATGTACACCTTCATCTACTCCATCCCCTTCAGCTCAGGTGAGCTCACCTATCTTGCTAGAGTGAGAGATGTACACCTTCATCTACTCCATCCCCTTCAGCTCAGGTGAGCTCAATTATCCTGATAGCCATAACCATAACCATAAAAGCGTTCACTCTGACCAACGATAAAAAAAAATCTCTTCTCGTGTTAATGTGATTGTGAAAATGTGATGGGTTCTGCTGTTAGCTTTGAATCGTTCTCAAAATCGCTCTGAAAGTGATCAACAACGATATTGTTCGTCATGTCGTTGTCGTTATAGTTTATGTGTGAACGTTGTCATTCATATTAATGAGAGCAATGTTTGTTTATACTGTACTATCGTTATAGTTATCATTCTTGGCGTGACCGGCACGTCAGCTCTCACTGTCCCAACAGATTTCATCTAAGCAGCTTAAGCTTGAGTGACTATGCAGTGTGTTGTAATGTGAAGTGTTTAGTGTTTTTATTAGCAGAAGACTGAAGGTCTGAAATTCATTCTAGCCCTATACTGTACTCATAGACTCATGGACATTTAACAATTAGAGATGTGACAGACCACTCCATATTGTGGCGTAGATTAATGTGTGGCTGCCGTCCTACTTTTAGTGACAGTCAATCTAATTTCATAGCTATACCCACAGCTTAGTCTTATTCAGTGTAGCCAATGCCTCAAAATGTTTCACTCAGAGAGGTTTCATAATGGCTGTTTCAGCCTCTCAGCAAATGTGTCTGTGTACTCTACTCTAATGCATATGTGTAAAGTGTATCTATGGTAATAGGGTAATATGTCCACTCATATTTCTCCCTCTTGAGGTGGAATCCCTAATTCTATATCCTCTCACCTCAAATTATCAAAAATAAATATTTTCATATCTATGAGAGGAAGAATATCAGATGTTTTGATCAGGGAGAGCACAGGTTTTGTTGAGTTCTCTGTGGAAACACTCACTCGCTGTGCCTTTACTGCCATCTTGTGGATAAAGGAAGACTCAATCAAAATGTCAGTCTGTATGAAACGTCTTACTGTGAATACAGGATCCCTAGAAAAACTCTTCTTCTGATGTGTGTTGATTTTTCCCCCTCTATTCTTTTCTTGTGAAGTCATGGAGAACAAAAGTGTTGTTCTGGCCAGCACAGCTATCCAACTGCTGGATGACCGGAAGTCACCGATTGTAGCGGGTAAGGTCTCTGAATAGGTGGACTGAAAACATATACGGAACTAGCGCCTCTAGTTTAGTGGTCTGATTCTGTGCCATTTCCTCTCAGCTGTAGGGATACAGATGAAGCTGGACTTCTTCCAGAGGAAGTTCTGGACAGCCAGTCGCCAGGCAAGCTGCTGTAACCTTTTCTGTTTTCAACTAACCCAATTTTATTTAAATTAGCTTAGTATTTAAGCATACTATTCCTACTAAGCATACTGAAATATATATATTTATTTATTTTTGCACAATATGTAGTCATATCATTGTGTTATAATAATCGTATTCAAACAGAATAGAACTCTTACGTGTGTTTAGCTTTTAACAAAGCTACTTGCTTATCAGAGTAGGACACAATGGCCCAATCCCAAAGTCCGGACTCACAGGGTGCCTCTCATGTAAAGTTTATACGTCCTCCCTCGCTCCTCACTGATCTACATAAAGAAAGATAGACGAAGGGATAGACTATCGTTGTTGCCGCCCCATCATTCTTTATGTAGATCAGTGAGGATCGAGGCCCGAGGAGCAAGGGAGGACGTATAAACTTTACATGAGAGGCACCTACAGACTCACAGACTCACAGACTTTGGTGTGCGTTCTAATGAAATTCGTAAGGGCTTAGGGCTGTCCCAATGTCGAATTTCAAAGGGCGTTAGGGTTGGAGTACACACTTACCGACAGTGATGCGCGGGCTGATCCAAATCGAGCGGGCGACCGCGGTCACCCGCGGTCACCCGCGGTTATGGGTCAAGAAAAAATATTTTTAATGATATGCGGGTCATGTTTGGTCGGGTCGGTAAAAAAAAAAAATTGTCATTTATATCGTACATAATTGTCTTTAGAAGAGAAAGACATAAGTTGCAGCATTCCCACTGAAACGCGATTATCCCCCACATTTTGTCACGAACATGTAGAAATGCACTTGTTGTTTCTGCGTAGACAGACCCTCGGCTACACTTGACATGCAGTTGTGTTCTGTTCTCAGAGCATATGCTTTCTCTGTCTATGATCTGCAGCTTTTATCTCGAACTGCTGGCCTCTACAGA
This sequence comes from Sardina pilchardus, assembly GCF_963854185.1. NCBI lineage: Eukaryota > Metazoa > Chordata > Actinopteri > Clupeiformes > Clupeidae > Sardina > Sardina pilchardus. Next base: position 3,951,932 of record NC_085002.1, on the reverse strand, counting down.
AAGTGGCAGAATCGTCTACTGAGCGAAGTTGCCGATGCAATGCGTGTTTCTCAAGTCTGATAATTTGCAGCAAGATCGAATGGTATTATGGAAAGAAAAATAAACTAAAAGTTTCCCAAATCAGGAAATATTTCTTAATTTAATGTCATCAAGGCATATAGCCTACAATTGGTATGAGCATGCAATATGTGTGTCCTTGCGCAACTTATAGGCCTAGTGGCTCGTTGGAAAGCCCCACGTCTGCTCTTCCCCACGTCGTGCAATAAAGGTTTCATCTCGCTGCAATTTATAATCGCGGAGCAATGGACTTTTGGTCCATTGATGAAGACGTTAATAAAGAGTTTCTTAATAATATTCTATGCCTGCATTTCATGCTTGGGAGAGCTTCAAGGCATTCATGTGAGGAACGGCTGAAACAGAATTTGTATAGGAAAATCCTAGGCTAATTATGTTCAATGTTGAGTCAAACAGCCACATTTTTGGATGAATGCTGACACGGAACAAAAAAAAGGTAGACTAAATGCATGTTTCCCAAATTCTGAGCAATTATAGGCTATATATAATTAGGCAATATATATTATTGTTTTACATGCATATGAGATACCAATTTTGCATAGCTCAATGACGCCACGACTAAGTTAGACTACTTTTTACAATAAGCGGGTCGGGAAGCGGGTCGGGTCCTGTATTTCAATATTTTTTTTTTGCGGTCCGAGTTGCGGTCGGGTTAGTTGTAAACAGCGGGGCGGGGCGGGTCGTTCAGACACGTACCCGCGCATCACTGCTTACCGAGTCCTCTCCGTGAGTCTGCATTGGTACAGACTTCACCAAAGGGAATTACCCACAGTTCAAAGTGTTGTGTCGTTTACCACGGAGACCATAGGAAAATCCGTAAATTACAAAGGTAAACAACAGCACAACACACATGCATGGTGGAAGTGTCAGCAACGTCTTTGTTATTAAACATCGCCAAGGTACATGTGATCTCGTGAAGTGCTGTCCCAATCCTGTTTATACATATCTGAGCCCATGTGGCCTCACACACTCACTCACTTAGTACCTGAGATCAATTAAGTCTGTGAGTCTTTAGTCCTCACTGTAGTCCTCAGGGCTCACTTTGGGATTCAGCCACACATCTTACCAAAAGTGGCATGTATGCTCTGATTGAGAACATCTCAGGACATACTGTAATGCGCCCACAGTGGACTGACTGACCTTTGGTTTCTGTCCTGGCAGTGTGCAGCCCTGGACGGAAAATGTACAATCAGCTGTGACAATGAGGTAACCACAGCACTTCCCCTTGCCAGCTCATTAGACACGTGGATGGTACAGAATTAGCAACTGAATGTCGAGCTTGTTGTAATTATATGCAGTTGTAACATTACATATACTGTGTCTATTCATAATCTAGAGGAAACAAAGTGGTTTTGCTTCTGTGGTTTGGTTTTAGCAGACCAATACACTCCTGCGCATCACTTCTGTTTTGATGGACCGGTTCTCTTTGGTCTAAACTGGGTCGCGTGTTTCATTTCTGTAGTTCTAACGTATTCCTCTCGGTTCCTTGCGTGTGTGCGCACTGCGCACGTCTCTCTTCCTGTTGGGTCGCGTGCGGCGGGCCTCTCACAGCTCTCTTCTGTCTCCGCAGGACATCAAGTGCTACCTCATAGACAACAACGGATTCATCCTGGTCTCAGAGGAGTACACGCAGGTGACCCTTACTCTGCCTCCAGTCATAAGAATAATAATAATAATACACTCGGACACGTTTGCTACTCACACTGCAAGACAATCAGTACAGTTTGTCGGATCTGACTGATTCAGAGCTGTATTTCCATTGGAATCACAGTGTCTGCTTGGCACTACACAGTGTGTGTATGTGTTAAGTGTGTGTGTGTGTGTGTGTGTGTGTGTGTGTGTGTGTGTGTGTGTGTGTGTGTGTGTATGCATGCGTGCATGCATGCATGTGTAGTCTATGTGACTGTGAGTGTGTGTGACCTCGTTCTCGTGTTGTTCAACAGACAGGACTGTTCTTTGGTGAAGTGGAGGGAGCTGTGATGAATAAGCTTCTCCTTATGGGCTCTTTTAAAAGGCAAGTCAAACACAGCCCACCCACATACAGTACATACACATACAGTATATTCTCCTTTTTTATCTTGAGGTTAGTCCTGTACTGTATTTACACACACACACACACACACACACACACACACACACACACACACACACCTACACACCTACACACACACACACACACACACACACCCACCACGCACACCACGCACACAATCAAAATTCTTCCCCTCTGCCTCTCCATGTAGGATAAACCTGTATGACTACCAGGCGCTGTGTAAGGAGTATGCAGGAAGTGGGGACAGTGCTCATTCCCTGCTGAATGTAAGTATGGGCACCTCTCACACACTTTTCAGAGGTGGATAATGACATCCCAGATCCAGAAAGCAAAAGTCCCGCCATTTATATTCTTTCTACCTGTGCACTTAACACAGGTTATATCACTAATTATCTGATCTACCTGGTTGGTACAGTAATTAGGATGAGCTGGTTTACTAAATGGTTGGATCAAATACTTGGCAGGACTTTCACTTCCTGAACACCTCTGCTTCTGTAATGCCCACTTATACTTGGGATTCCCAGTGTACACATGCACACAAACACCCAGTCATATCCAAACAGCCAGAGATGAATATCCATAGATAAATAACATGAGGAAACAAGGCACTGAACCATTCTAGTAATCATGCCTACTGTAGATTGTCCTTAAAATTTAGAGAAATTCTGGGAAGAGCCAAAATGACTCCTATGCATCCAGTATTTTCCTGTGTATTTGCCGCAATACTGTATGTATAAGGACAGTGTTTTATGCAAGTTAACAGAAACAAAACGATATTAATACCATATTTACTGCCCCCAAATCTGAAGAAATTTAGCAAATTCTATGTACCTGTATAAGCAGCGGCTTAAAGTTGGGTAATTACAGTAGTACAATTACTCTGAATGAGCTAAACACGATGGCCTTGGATCTGGGCGTCTGAAGGCCTCATGTGAAGAGCCCACAGCATGCACTCTCCAGCATTCTGCAGGGCCGTCGTTATTGAGTGCCATTCATACCCGATTGTCACACCGGTGATTGCAACATATTCTGGTGCTTATGTTGGTGTTGTTGTTTGTTTCATCAGCCATTCTCTGCAGTAAAGTGGCTCCTGACTGAAATCATCATGTAAGTAGAGTTGCTATTTTTTTTACTGGGAAAAACTGTTTATTTACTGGACAGACCGGTACTTAGGTCTATGAGAATGTCAAGAAGTCATGTATTCATATTTGGTCTTGACTCCTTTGTTGTTGCCTCAGATTTCTTTTGGAGTTTAACCTGTACAGTTGGTGGAATGTAGATGTCTCTGTTAAAGGTTGGTATCCATTTCGGGTGACGACGGGGAGAGGGCTCTTTTTTTGGTCCGTCTATCATAAATGGTTTATTCTTATCACTGTCTCTGCTGATTTTCTAACAGCTGATCGAGGGAGGGGTCGCCTCCATATGGTTCCCTGTGACACGGAGTACCCCGCCTTCGTTTCAGAGCGCACCATCAAAGAGACGGCTGGAAACATTGACTGTGAGGGCTGCATGAGGTACAGTAGTCTAAAATACACACATAGCATCCAACATCACATCACACAACCAGGTTCTGTTCACCCCGGATGTGCTCTTGCCCTCAATACTTTAACATGCAATGCTTAAAAGGTGCATGGGGAGACCTGCAATAAAAAACACCACTGAAAGAATTCAACAATACCAACAACACATCCCCTACTGTAACAGCCCTCCTTTAGTTTGTATTTTCTCATGTACTGTAGTTGTTGTTTTTTTCTTTTCTGGGAACTCAGAAGTGTATGTATACTGTTAGTAGCCCTATCCACAGTGTTCAGTACAGTGGAGTAAGTTGCTAGCCACACCATCTACAGGAAGCATACAGTACATACAGAAAGATATGATTGTTGTTAAACCATATTTTATTTATACGTTTTTACATCTTTGAATTGTAATGATGAAGCCTCTCCTTGATTAACAGTCTGACCCTCTTGTTTGCAGGACTTTTGTCATTCAGCAGATTCCCAGCAGTAACCTCTTTATGGTTGTCGTGGACAACAAATGTGATTGTAGCTCCATCTCTTCGGTTACCATGGAGCCCATTGAGATCATGTATATCCTTTCCTGAAATGCTGGTGTCATTGATCATGATATGTTCAAAGTCATTATTGGGGCGAAAGTGGAAAATTGTGGGTTAGGGATAGGGTAATTCACATGAAATCTTTTCTTTTTTTCTAACCAGTCTCCCAAAACATCACAGCCCTAATGTTCATTCATGCTTCTCAATGTGATAAAGAAATAGGCTACATGATTTAAGCCACCTGTTTTCAAAAAGTAATGTTATCATCTTGTCATTGTGATGCTACTCTATTTACCCAAAGACTCCTCCACTGGCGAGTGTGTGTTGTTGTTGTGTTTGGTCTTTGACTCCAATGAACATAACGAGTCCCTGAAGTGTGAGCGGCTCAAGTTCCAGAAGGACAGGAAGAGGCCAGACTCCTGCCATCCCTTCCACCCTGAGGTGGGGCGCGCCTCTAGACACCAACTAGTGTGTCAGCTGGTCATCTGTTATATGGATTATTATTGCACTACAAATGTAGTAATGTACTGTATCTCATAAACATGTTAAACTGTAGACTATGCTCTAAAATAATGTTTGCATGTGCAGTGTGCACTGTATGACATACAGTAATTCTAGTGTACTATCACTAATAGAGCATGTATCATTTGCAAGTCATGACAAAACTGTGTGTGTGTGTGTGTGTGTGTGTGTGTGTGCAGGAGAATGCCAGGGAGTGTGGAGGGGCCTCGTCTCTCTCCCCCCAGCTTATGGCTGCTCTGCTGCCGCTACTTATCACCTTCATCACCAGGTGACCGCCCTGGACCCCACGCTGACTACTAGAGCAAGCTGCCTATCAGAGAACACCATGCTGATGACACATATCAGATGCCACCAATCAAAGCAAACCATGTTAATAGCCAACAATGGAGACCACCAATCAGAGCACATCATGCTTAACCAGGAGCAAATGGTGACCGCTGCACTGTCCAGAGAGAATCTTTCTGATTTGGAGGGAACTATCCCATTACAGCACAACATACAGAGAACATACAGACAAAACAGCCGACCAGAGAGTGCAGGTCTTCCAGGAAAGACACTTTATTAGAAAGACAGAATCCCACTTGTTACACACTGTGGGCCCTCTCACAGTAACTTCATACACTAGAACAGAACAAAGTTAGCCACTGACTTGTTCAAAATCTGTAAGAAAAGTGAATTCAAATGTTTCAAACAGCACCTTCAAAGGTACTGTGACAGTTTGTTGGAATGATTTTTTTGCCTTGATTGCTTTTGTCTATTGAATAACTCTGATGTGTTTAAGTGTGGATTTTAATCTATAAAAAAGAGTGACAAATGTTCTGCTGTCCATTTCATTCTACCTCTTCATTTTTACAGCTGAGGTGTTTTCATATAGAAGAAGTAACACTGACTAAAACAATGCATGGAAAGATTGAGGAAACTGTTGTACTGTAGTTCATGAGCATATTACCATGCCAGTAAGCATTTAAGCCACAGTGTCGGTGGGTTTCGCCGCAGAGCTTTAAGCTGAAACTGAAACCCCACACTTGCCTGTTTTAAGAACATTGCTTTTATAAAGAGCTTCAAAGACCTATGTACATTTTGTCCTCCTAAGAGAAAAAATAAAGACATATTTTCCACTGTACAGCCTGGAATCTGTGTGTCAGCCTGAGTACAGAGTTTGTGTCATTTCACCGCATTTCAGTGTAAGAATGCATTTCTACTGTATGTATTGACTGGAGACAGAGCAGAGAAACAAGACCACATGTTAGCAATATTTCTTATACATTATAAGGAGTCTTGTCTTATTATGTGAATATTCTACCATAGGACCCAAATTATAACATATGTCTATATTCATTGTGCACATGCACCTCTATGTTGTCTGGTCATAAGGTTTCCATGTGATTCTTTTTCAGATAAGTTAGCATACAGGTGCCATTTACAAAGTGTCAGAAGAATAGCGCATACTGTATTAGCATTTTGGCTACAGTTTATATGCTGTAGTGCAGTGCCTATTTACTTCACTGATGGCACAGTTATCTGTATACTACTGACACAATGGTTGAAGCTTTTCTATCCTTTTTGAACAACTTATTATTATACTGAAGCTGCAGTTTAAGGACTGCAAGAGCAGTGAAATTAGACATTCTGCACAAAGCTGTAAGCCATGCTCTGCTGGGTGGTGTCTGGATCCTTCTGTGCTTGAGCTAAGCTGTAGGTGGTGTCCTGACGGCTGGGAACTTCCAGTGTGTCAGGAATGGTGCTGTACACATGACATGCTTTGGACTGAGAGAAACAAAGTGCATAGGTTTAGTTATTGAAATTGTCCGGGTTTCCCAGATGTGTTAAGAAGCTCTTAAGTGCTAAGATCTTCTTAGGAGTGTTCTAAGAACGTTCTAAGAACGCTTCTAAGAAGATCTTAGCACCTAAGAGCTTCTTAACGTATATGGGAAACACAGCCATTATCATTTAATACTGTCCAAAAATAAGTTGCTCCAAGTTAAGGGGAGTGCTTGTAAAGTGCGTCAGAGGCACATAAAGCCTCACCACATCCTCCCCTGCGTGTATTTTCAGATCAGCGCCTGAAACACCAAATGCATGAGAACATGTTAGCATGTGTACATGTGGTCAAGATGTCTAGCACCTGGAACAAACTATAAACTACAGTACATGACACATAATGTGACCCATTGAAATAGCAATCAAAATATGGGAAACAACTTCTTATATATAAAACATATAAACTGCTACATTTGTAGTAGTACTAGTAGCTTATATATTTTGCTGCTAAAATTACATTTTAAACAGTAATCACACATGAATACCAATCATACTTTTTTTTTTTTTTTTATCAAGGCTAGGGGAAAATGACAGGACATCTTCATCTCCATAATGAAACTCTTTATCAATATAAAATCAATACAGTGTTGTTTCAGACACAGTATTTACCTGAGGTTTCTGAGACGGCGAGGAGAGAGCTATCACCCTCTTTATCCAGCTGCTGAAAGAAGACAATTGTGTGCAGTGAGCAGTTAATATCACTGAGCAGATACTTGATGTTAAAGAGAGGAAGATAGGTTTGTGAACAGGCTGTGTCACGTGTAGCTGAGGTTCACCACAGACTTCACAATGCTCAGTCAGTGAAAGGACGAACTGCTGAACTATATAATAAGTATAAGTACTTATTAAAAATATGTAATAAGCTATGACATTAGCTGATAAATCTGCTGTACTCACCTTGATATTATTTGGACCAAATCTGACAGAATCACCTATGAATAAAAAATCACAAGATATTTAAAAATATATATATCACTAACAGTTTGTTTGTTCAATCGCATGCTTTTGTCCAATCTGATGTCCCATTTCCAAAACTCTAAATTACCACAACAACATTGCTACAGGCCACTTCCAGTGAATTATGCAGAGCTGAGGTATCAGGCTGGATTATTCTAAACACAGAAAAGAGAAGCCTGTATATCAAAATCGACTAATTTCCCAAATAGCTGGCATATTCCTTGGAGACTTTGTTAGTATATTCTTTTTAAATGTAAGCTATTATTGATGGATATGTCATAATTAAAAAAGTGTATTAATCACAAGATATATTATATATATTCTTTTTAAATGTATTATTGATGGATATGTCATGATTTCTTACTTCTCCAATAGGTGGTATTCAATGATCTGGATAGACAGAAGAAAGAAACAAGAGCGAGACATTGTTTGACAGGCAAATGAGGCATTTTGTGTTTGCATTTGATGTGTGGACTGCTGATGTCTCTGACCTTGTGTGTTTATGTCTCTCTGTAGGAAAGAGTTACAGTAGGTATTAGAATTAAAAATACCTCATAACAGACAGAAATGTTCGTTTAACATTCCCAGACTAAACACACACACACACACACACACACACACACACACACACACACATGCGTAACCACAAACGTGTACCGTAGTGCAAATACACACATAACCACAAACACTACTGAACCCAGCTATACCTTCATTATCTATCACAATCAAACAGACTTCAACACACATCTAAAATGCTAAGTGGCAAGGCAGTCTCAGTAACTCATAGTAAAAATCAAATTGAAGACACCTGATGACAAGGAAGTGGAGAAACTCACTGGAGCAGAGGCAAGCAGTTGTGAGGACCACCAGGAACAGGCCCACTGCAAGTGCCACTACTGGCACAGATATCCATGGACCTTAAAGGTGACATAGAATGGAAATTATTTTTGTCTTGGATTTGATGAATAAGGAGAGGTTGTGCATAACCAAAGAGCTGTCATGAACATGAGGCATGGTTGGGCCCTCCTTCAAGAGAAAATCTTGAACTTAAAAATAGGCACTAAAAAATGGGCGAATTAGAACAAAGCCTGCTTGTGATGTCAAATATCGCAAAGCCATTGAAGTATAATTGGGGTTGCCAAAGAGGGCGCCATTTAGTCAAACAGACCATTTCAATACCCAGCCTAAATATAAGATTTTAATTGGGTTTGTAAAATTGCAATTGAGTTGAATTTTTATGAATCAAAGTTGAATAATATTATTGTAACATCAGAGAACACAGTACAATACTCGATTCATCCATTCTATGTCCTCTTTAAGCAGAGACATAGCGTCATGCAGGGTGTGTCTATGACTCACTGAAAACCAGGTATCATGCATGAGAAAAATTGAACAGTTTACCAAATGCGAAGGAACCCTTTGCATGTTGAGTGGAGTGCAGGCGAGTTGAGTAGTCACGTAGACTAGTCGAGGTTACAGCTGCTGGGTATACATCAACAAATCACATGGTGAAGAGGAAAATGCAAATCATCTATACAGTCTTTCTGTCAAGCATAGTGTCTCAATCACCATCTTACGGTGTAGCAAAGGAAGAACAGTCACCCAACCTGACCGCAGTAAAGTTAGTTTAACATTTAACATTCAAAATTAAAACAGGATGCTTTATCTTCAATCATATGGTACTCTTCAATGCTTGCCTTTTACATCCAATATTTCCTTTTTTATGATTTTCTATTTTAAAATCTATATGAATCCATTATGCTCCCAGCTGATCTCATGACATCATATCAAAAGTTTCTCGAAAAAAGTTTGTGCTGGCTGAAAAGCCTTCCAGGAAGTGTGTGGCATATTGGCAATTTGCTCTGTCTTGTAAAACAGAGCACACATCACATGGACAAGGAAACAACAAGGTTGAAAACTTCACTGGAGGGAGTCTTTAAAATACCCTATACCCACCTGGCCCTGAGGATGATGGAAATGTTGCTGTTGCTGGTATTTTTGTTGTTGATGTTAATGTTGAAGTTGCTGTTGGTGTCTCTGTTGCTGTGGCTACTGTGGACAGCAGATTAACAAGGTAAGAAATGAAATGCTTTTTAAATTCAAATATACCCGTAAGCCTAGGAAGCTCGTGGAGCTCGTGGAGCTCGTGGACATGCCCCCAGAGTGTAGCACTGTAGCTGTCTGGCTGTGTTAGCTGCTGGCTGTAGCAACTTGAGTAGGTACAATCGATTGTTGAGATTTCAGTTCCCAAACAGCTTATTTGAGTAAATCCCCCCCCCCCCCCCCCCCCCCCCCTCCAGAGCCATAGACCATAGGCCATGCCCATCTGTGTCTCCGTTCAGATACATCAAGAACACCATAGGCTAGTTCACTAGCATTTTCATCAGGCGGCAGATTAACCTACCTGCCCAATCAGCGATGAGAGGGGATGATGTTATAACTTTGAGTTCAAAAGTGGCTGGGGTAAATTAATAGCAAAGCCTACCAATATCAAAAATTGCCAATGTTATTGTCAGTTTGTAAAGTTTAGGCAAAGTAGGAAGTGACGTTAGGAATCCCTGATCAGTGTGATAGATCAGACTAGACCAATGATTTCAAAGTTAACACTAGGCCTATGTCTACACCCATCACCATGCCAGTGTTGGAAAGGATTCACAAGCATGAGTGTCCAGACTATTTACAAAGTGATTGAATTGAGTTTTTAACCACACTAGTCATCTCCAGTTATCAGATCTAAAGTTTACATTTTTAAAAGTAATGTTCCTGTTCAGTTGGACTAATTTCCCTTTTAACATCTGATATCTGACCTTTAAAGTTGTAAGGGTCACTGCGTGGAGAGAGTGATGGAGGTTCTGTGTTCACTGTATAATCACAGCTCACCCCTCTGCTTCCCACTGACGGCAGACGTCTGAATAAATCATCTTCATTCACAGTAAACTGGCAGGACACATCTCCAGACGCACTCTTTGATGTCTTTATTCTTATGTAAGGCTTGCTTTCATCTCCAGTGTAAAGTTGGCATCTGGTGGCCTCCCCAAAATGCTTTGGTATGTCACAGCCAATGGCGATGGAGCCATCATGCCTGACCGTTATGTTAGGCTTCTGCAGTCTGTCTGTATTGAGAGACCAGACAGTTTGAGTCTACACAAATCAGAGGTAACATGCTGTAAAATTCATTGACATTATCAAACCCTAGACTGACTAGAATGTGAGAATTCTCACCCAGAACAGTCAATGAAACAAGTACAGAGAGACTTGATTTAATGTTCTCTGCAGATTCTGCTGTGAGGTAATAGCACCCCACTTTAGCCTCTAGAGGGGAACTCTGATGTGTCCACTTCTGGATCTGAACACCACTGAGGGAGATGTGACATGATTTATAACTGTATGGAGCAGCTGCTATCCCATCCAGGGAGAAGACACACAGAGACGCAGACTGAGACTGAGGTACTTCACAGGTCATCTGAACTGTGCTGCTCTCTCTGAGGACTGCAGGGGAGATCTTCAGGTTGGGCTTCAGAGGAGGAGCAACAGTAGTTGATGCTTGTGAAACAATAACAGGAACCTCCAGTTATTTGACAGTACACATTGAGCAAAATCTTACAAAATCTGGACATTATAAGACTTTTTGGAATTAGAAAATTCTCTGTATGGAATGGTCAATTTGACACAGTAGGCTACACAGTACATATTTGTTAATAACTAATTTCATCATCTCTTTCATAGCCTTATATTTCATAATACAGGACAAATATCCCTATGGTAACTAGGGTTGCAAAATTCCGGGAATTTTCAAAGTTGGAAACTTTCCATGGGAATTAACGGGAATATACGGGAATTAACGGGAATAAATGGGAATTAATGGGAATAAACTAGAAATTTTGTATCTGGCAAGTTAGTTTATAACAGAGACCGTAATGTAGTTGGAAAAAACCCCATCTTTCAGCATAATGTTAGATAAAACAACCTGATGTAGTGCAAATTCAGTTGAATTTCTACCTTGCACACAGGTCGATTACATGCACACAACAATCAACATAGGCTACTAGACATATAGGAAACCTAATTTTCCCGGTGAAAATGTATTGCAAACATTATCTCATGTGGGAATAACTGGTGGGAAACTGGGGGAAGTTTCCGAACAGAGTCGCCCAGTTCTTGGCGTGTCATCACTGTTGTCCTCATACAAATGGAAGAACGTCATTTTGCATAAGCTCTAATCATATGGTCATATTAGGCTACTGGTCTGATTTAGCTTGCCACTTTTAAAATAATCACAATCTGTGAGGTTTGGGGTCATACATGAATGTAATGTCGGTATTTTTTGGCCAACTGAGGATTCAAATAAATTCATTAAACATTTTTGTAACAAGTCGAGTTCAGTCAGTGTTCACGGCAGTCTTAGCCAGCTAATGTAAGCTGCTAGTAAAAAACAAAATTCCCGTAAATTCCCATTAATTCCCTAATTTCCTGTAATTCCATAAAAGTTTCCCATTTTGATTATTTCCAAAATTCCCCAGCTTAACTTCCCATGGGAAATTTCCAGAAAGTTTACGGAAATTTACCGGAAATTTTCCGCCCCTTTGCAACCCTAATGGTAACCAGTGTTTCTGGGTTGGTGATATAAGGATCACAGCACTGACTCTTGGTGGTCAGAAGATATCACATCTCTAATGCTCCACACAGTCCTATTTCAATAACTTTCAAATGTGCTGACATATCTTACCTGTAACAGAAACTGAAACAGATCGTGAATGCTGTGATGGTTCATCAGCAGTGTAACACTTCACTCTGACTGTAGCAGGTAATCTGACCAAGTCTGACCATGTCAACAGTTCCTCCCCTGTGAAGGACAGCTGGCATGTTGGGACTTTGTACTTATTTGCCTCTTTATCCGCTAAGGAGAAGATACAGTGTGACAAAGGAAGAGACCCAGAGACCGCACAGCTCAGATCAACTGAGTCTGTCACACTTAGAATGGATGAGGACGCTGTCAAAGTAGGGGATGACCCTGTGAAAATGCAATTTTGAAGAAAAAACTATTTATTAATGACAAGTCTGATGGTCTTAAACACCTATTATGCTGTTACTACTGCACAGGCAACAGAAAAAAAACATGGAAGAAGACAGTTGCATAATCAATTGACTAGATACTTGAAGCACAATGTTAACCTAAAGAAGAAGCAGCTGTGATCAAACACAGAAGAACAAAATGCTAAGTGAGCATGGTATCACAAAGCCACATCATAAAATCACTGATGCTGGCTTTAAAGGTGAAAACACTGCTGTACAATGACTTTAATATGCAGGCACCACATTTGTATGATGAATAAAAAAAAAATTAGACTAATATCCCTACTTGCATTAAGAATGTAGGTCTTTCGATACTCAACAAATTATAATTTCAATATAAGTAGTGACTCAATTATATAATTAACATCTGTCATGAGACAAGCACTTCAGATTGTAAACTGACCTTGGGCTTTTGTGATGTATAATGGATCTAAGGAAAGAGAGATGAGGAAACAAGATACAAGTTTTCTTATTCAAAAACAAACAATACCCACACACTTGGTTGGCTACCCTTGGTAAAGCTGTGTTAAAGACGTGTAAACATAATCTGCTTTTGGTCATTTGTCCAGATTACCAGACTCTCTTGTTTATTCTGCTCTTTAGCTCAACTGAATGGTTGTCTATTGAGATCAGATCAAGGGACTGGCATGGCCATGGCAGAAGTTTTCACTAACAGGCTAGGCTCATGGTCTGTGGAGAAAGCTGATTTAAATCAATTTTTTTTTAGCAATTTCAGGAATTCCATTTGAGGACGAACAGGACCAACAATATATGGGCACAAGATTGAGTGCAACATAAGAAAATTATCGTTTAAATTTTATAATCCTTATTAATGCCAAAATGTTACATTAATGAGTGCCTCTGTGTACTTGTAGCTACTTCCTGTTGGGTGGCTTAGTAGGGCAGTGAAAGGCAGAGAATTCTGTATTTTCAGAATTCATGAGCCAAAAATATGTTTTTGAAAATGCTCCTTTACGTGACATAAAAACATAATTTTTGGAAATATAGTGTATTGAAATGGAGTTCATGATACCATCCACCCTAATGACGTTCCCAGTCTTTCAAAAGCAGTAGATCCAGACACCACACTTATCAGTTCTTTTCAGTCATCCTTACAGTGTATACTGAACATGTACGTCAAACACACCTTAAATGTGTGTTTCCCCATTTCCATTTAATCTGACCATAGCACATTCCAGGCAAAGTCCCCGTAATATAACAACTCCAACCATTTACATTTGTAATTGAATTACAAAAAAAAAAAATCCGGTTGGAGAGTTTTCCCTCCAGACTTTTTCTATAACTCTTCAACAGTGATGATTAATACCTAATGTTAGATATGATGACAAAATATCAGCGCTGTACTTACAGTATAGGTGAATAATTAAAATGATTCCATAAAGAAAGCACACCATTCTGCATACAGCCATGTTGATGCTGAAAATAAGTGTTCTGACCAATAGAGTTCAAACAGGGATGTAGAATCACAACTGACAACAGGAAACCCACACACCAGTTAGAGATTAAACATGTCTGTTTCTTTTGATGAAGAACTGAAACTGATATGAAGACGAGACATACGGCCCTCAAAAAACTCTTTAAGATAAACTGTTCTCATCTTACAAGTTACTTGGTTTCAGTCTTATTGATATTAATGAAGACTAGATGTACTAGAGGCCAAGCTGTACAAAATATGACCACCACTCAGTTTTCTCTGCCTACTGTAACTTTCATGCATGTAAATGAGTGTGTGCATGTGTCCGCTTGCTTTTGTGTGAGTGCTTCTCTATAGGTTTTGCTTGTGAGTGTGTGTGGTGGGGGTAAATGAGATGTCTGTGTGTGTGTGTGTGTGTGTGGTCTCTGTGTGTGTGTGGTCTCTGTGTGTGTATGTTCACACGCACACACACACACACACACACACACACAGGCACACCCACAGAGAGAGAGAGAGAACACACACAGAATACACACAGATAACACAGAACACACACAGACAGAGAGAGAGAGAGAGAAAGAAAAAAAACACACACAGAATACACACAGAACATGCACATACACACATATACACACAAGCAAACACACAGATGGGCACACAGAAACGCACCGACACACACAGGCTATACATCACACACACTCACTTCTCAGCTCCGGTGGTCTCACAAAACGTACTCAAAGATGTGTGTGTGTGTGTGTGTGTGTATGTGTATGTGTGTGTGCACTGTGCATCTCTCTGTGTGTGTGTGTGTGTGTGTGTATGTGTGTGTGTGTGTGTGTGTGTGTTTTGTTTTTTATGTGTGTGTGGATGTTTGTGAAATGCCCTCCTAGGCCCCTAGGCCCTGCGGTTCTCGAGATATTCACAGAAAACTGTGTCCTGCCACCTACGGGCCAGTTGGTGTATAGTAACATAGATTATTTTATTGTATGGCACCCCATGAACGGAATTCCACCATAGGAACCAACTTCTGGATAAATGCTCAACTGTTGCCGGTTTCAAATAAACACTTCCTATAGGTCCCAGACCAGGGCCATCGTGACAAGAATACTTATTATTACCAAAAACAATACAATGATAATCACTTTGACTACAGTGACTTTTATTATTATTTGAAAATAAACCATTTCCATGAGCATATCAACAAAATATAAAAAAATTTAAGATAATTTATCTTCCTAAATATACAAGTAGATAAAAGCAGTCTATCTGTGTGTCTGCATAAGACACTGCAGAATCAGCTCGCAAGGGGTTTATCAATATCAGCCTGACAGACACAGAGAAGGGTAAAGACAAGAGTGAAATCAACAATGATCAAATTGCAGATATATGCTATTATTCTCATACAGATCTTGCTATTTTATCACCTGCATCAACAGAACTGACGGATTAAATGAGCTATTTGGAATTCTGTAAATTACGAGTTGTCTTGAATGCAGCTACTGTACATGCTTGAATTTCCCCTAGGGGATCAATAAAGTATCTATCTATCTATCTATCTACATGACACTCTACCATTTTGACTTGGATTGTAATGAATACAGCGACCACGTGTGGTACAATATGGTACTACAAAAGGTTTGTCATTTTGAAGTCATTCTGAGCAAAATCGAGATAAACATCAAATAAAAGCTTGTTCTACTTTAAAAAAAGAGACAATAAATTTAAAACCTCAAATTAAATATATATATTTTTTTAGTACTTTATTGCATGTTTGTCCATATATACAGTACTGACTTCACTTACTTCAACTAATTTCCATTGCATTCATTTTTTTTTTGTTTTGTTTTGTTTTGTTATTAACCCATTTAATCCCAACGGTTACAATTGTGACCGATTTTTTTTTTGTTGCTTCTGTGCCTTTACAGATGTCATTGTATGAAGTATCAATACATTTTCCCCAAAAATGGAAACCTGAAAGGGTCTCAGTTAAATATGTGAAGTGCCAAATGTGTAGTGTAATTTGTCACATGGTCAGAGCTGCTTATGTTTTGGTTGCACCCTGAACAGAAAATTTCCACCCAAAAGCTCCCAAACTAAAGCTTAGAAAAGTATGTTTATGTAAAAATAGGGCAAAGAGTTTGGGTACACATAATCTTTAAGGTGTCTAGTATGGAGGGATGCAAATGAAATATGTGAACTTTGTTCAGCGTTCTCATAGCATGAGTGAACATGAAGACGGTCACAATTGTGACCGCTAGGCAACTACAGAGTCAGATTTTGGGGATTTTCTCTTTTTTTGACACATTTCTTTGTCCAATCATCTAATTTCCAATAAATTCCAAACAGAGATGATATGGGGACATTGTCCCAGGTCTGTTACTTACATTTGAATGTGTATCACAATACAATACTCAACATTGCCTCTGCAATTCTCTGCTATATTCTAAGTGTGCCGATTTTTACATAGAGAAGCCATTGTATCACACTATTATACATAGCTATTGTAATAGCTAATTTTCTATGTTGTTCTTTTTCTTAATTTTACTTTCAGTAATGTCCTACACATATAAGATCTAACTGACTGTCCAGATTTTACAATCATACCTCAAAAACAGTAAATCATTGTCCCCATTGACTATATTCCTATTCCTATATTGCATATGTCACAGGTGGTGGGGGTTGTAATCAACTCGCCAGTCAGCCTGTTGAAGGCAAATTGGCTGAATGTATGCAAAGACTTGCAATAGACATGAACAACCTTACCAGAAAATATATTCCCCACCCCTTTCCCAACAGCCCCCCAACCCACCCCCCAACACACACACTTATGCACAGTAAAGGGCCTATGTCACAGGCGCCAGGCAGACAAACCAGAAGCACAGCTTCATGTGATCAAAAATAATTGTCTCATCAATCTGTCCTGACACTATTGTATGTCCACGTTACAGACTGTGTCCTATTATGTATTTAGAACCTTACTTAATCCAGTAGTAAAATGAATTAAATTGAGCAAAATAATGGATATCACACCGTTCTGACACTAGATTAGGCCAATAGCTGAGGTCAGAGCAGGCTCCTATGCTCCTCAGGGTTATTTGGGATCAGGGACAGGGGTCCTGTGTTCTCCAGGTCAAGCATTGTATGTTTCCAGGGTCCTCCAGCATTATAAAGCACATAGTAGATACCCAAATGAGCATAGGTCCCAGGATATAGGACACTGGGGACATAGAGCCTTATGAATATGAGGCCTTTGGAGCAAAGGGACCAGGTAACTTAGGATGTCACTTCATGTGTGTTCACTAATTCACGGATGGGATAAATGCAGAAACCAAATTTCTTGTGTACGCAAGTATACTTGGCTTAAAAACTTGATTTACAATAATAGACAGACAAACGACATCTCTTTTTGCAACATGTGGTGGTTGTTGCATTGTGGTATATAGTTGATATAGATGATATAATGGCTTTTCTATGTAAACATGGTAAGGTTGTTCATGTCTATTGCAGGTCTCAGCATACATTTAGGCATTATGCCTCTAACAGGCTGACTGGCGAGTTGATTATACCCCCCACCACCTAGTTTGTATATGTGACATATGTAAAATAGTAGTCAATGAGGACAATGATTTACTGTTTTTGAGGTATGATTATCAAATCTGGACAGTCAGTTAGATCTGATATGTGCAGGTAATGACTGAAAGTAAAATTAAGATAAAGAACAGCATAGAAAATCAGCTATTACAATAGCTATGTATAATAGTGTGATATAATGGCTTCTCTATGTAAAAATCGGCACACTTAGAATATAGCAGAGAATTGCAAAGGCAATGTTGAGTATTGTATTGTGATACACATTTAAATGTAAATAACAGACCTGGGACAATGTCCCCATATCATCTCTGTTTGGAATTTATTGGAAATGAGATGATTGGACAAAGAAATGTGTCAAAAAAAGAGAAAATCCCCAAAATCTGACTCTGTAGTTGCCTAGCGGTCACAATTGTGACCGAAAATAAAACACTCCTTTTCACCCACTTTTTTATTAAAATTTTAAAAAATAGTAATTGATTACTTCAAAGGGTTACTCAAGACACATGATTTTGATATTTTCATGTCTGGGAAAAATTTGGGATTAAACGGGTTAATAAGGATAAAGCATCAAAAAATAGACAGAAACAAACCGAGAATAATTAAGTAATTAATAATTAAGTAAAACAAAGGACTTTAGGGCCCTATTGAGTTGGTGAAATGTCTCTGGCTCCAAGCCCTTTTTGACCTCACGTCACAATGGATGTTTCTTACCGTTCTAATGCCATTTCTAGGCAATTTTGGATGCTTTAAAGGAATACGCCACCCAAAAATGAAATTAAGCTAGTCTCGGTCACCCCCAGAGTTAGAACAGTGAAAAAAACCCGGTTAAAATCCGTCCGGGCATTCTCCTGCTTTGGGAGCAGCGATGTTAGCTTTAGCTTAGAACAGTTGCTGTAGATGAAGGGTGTCAGTGAGCACGTCCTCCAAAAAAGTGACCGAGACGTCTACATTTTTTTCTAAATATATTTTGGGAGCCGTGTGTTCAAAACGAGTACAAATCATAATGCAAAATCGAACGAGACTATTACCTGGGCAGATCTTTACTTGGAACTATTTTCAGCCTCATCGCCGACGAAGCACCGCTAGCTAGGCGCAAAGTTCTCACGTAGCAGTCTTGTAAACTCCCAACTAGATTCGACTGGAACTTCAAAAGTGATGCTACGTGAGAACTTTGCGCCTAGCTAGCGGTGCTTCGTCGGCGATGAGGCTGAAAATAGTTCCAAGTAAAGATCTGCCCAGGTAATAGTCTCGTTCGATTTTGCATTATGATTTGTACTCGTTTTGAACACACGGCTCCCAAGATATATTTAGAAAAAAATGTAGACGTCTCGGTCACTTTTTTGGAGGACGTGCTCACTGACACCCTTCATCTACAGCAACTGTTCTAAGCTAAAGCTAACATCGCTGCTCCCAAAGCAGGAGAATGCCCGGACGGATTTTAACCGGGTTTTTTTCACTGTTCTAACTCTGGGGGTGACCGAGACTAGCTTAATTTCATTTTTGGGTGGCGTATTCCTTTAAACAACTCAACATAGCATATTTAAACAAGGTCAACACCATAGCTCATGACATGAAGTTACTCAGCTTGTGATATAACTTTTGCTGATGATTCTCACTGCAGTTCTAATGTCGTCTCTCATCCCCCTCTTTAGATGCGGATGCTTCAGGCTGTGCCAGACAGAAAGTCCCAAATATCACTGACTGCTGCTGTGGAGGAAAATATGAAATCCATGATTTGACCCTCCTCCAGAAATATCATACTGTAGCAAATCCTGGCTTCTCATACTTAAGTCCCTTTCCCACATGAGCGAGACATCCGGATGTCAAACGGATATCAAACGGGTGGCTGTATGTGGGAACGCAAAACTCCGGTATTTTCTTACCCGGAACTCACCCTACTAGCCCCCTAGTACTACTTCTAGATGTTACCCGGGTGCGCTTAGGTGGGAACGCAGCCGGCACAGTTCTGGGTAGAGATGGGGGGCGTACCGATGACGTATAGAAATGCGCCCTTACAGCCTGCTTGCAGCGCGAGGCAGAAAGTACAAATTGCCATGGTAACGATAAACATTGCCCTACGAGTATGATGAACACAGACGAGAACACCGGAGTACAGAAAACAGTGGCTTTTTGTTGTGTATGTACAATAAAAATTTAAACTGCAATCACGTTGTTGTGTTTGTTGCGGGACAGGCAGGATTATCCTTGCAAACGTGAATAGCTTGAAGTGTTGTCGATTAGCTTGCAACTAGCTGTTTATTACAGTGGTTAGCAATTAACAGCTAATAGTTCACGTCGCTGTTATTTAGCATTGTTGCTTTTTGTAGGAGTTGGGAAGGAGCCTCAGACCTCTGTGTGCTGTTATATATTTTCCAGGTGTGTCATTATTTTCTATTACTTTGTTGTGTTGGATGTTTATACCAGAGAGGGTTGAAGTAGAGCTTTGTTTATACTGTGGTCCTGGCGTTAGCTATTTTTTCCTCTATGCTAGCTCCCGCTGACTAGCGAGCTAACTACTTCTGTTGTTTCATGATGTTTTGGATCTGATGTAAGTTCGCATCATCCAGGCAACACAGCACAACAACGCATTTATTTAGCGTCATCTCCCTCCCCCTGCAAGTACTGACATTGCCCCACCCCTCGCGGCTCCTACTCGGGTCTAGTGTGAACACAATTAGGCCTACCCGTATCTCACTCGGACATAAAGCTCATGTGGGAAACGTCCGTGTCGTGCCTCTACCCGGGTAAATATGTCCGGGTGACTTCTAGAAGTCATGTGAGAAAGGGACTTTACTGAATATCACAGCAAATCCTGGCTTCTCATACTTACTGAATAGATTGTGGTCCTTTCAAGCTCATCTAGAAAATCACAAACATACAAGATGAAGACAATTAACACCTGGTAAGCATGGTGAGCAACAATCAGACACATTAAAAAATTTTTAAAAAAAGACCCAACCAAAAAAGATGCAACAGGGTTGAAATGCTAAAACTCAGGTCCCAAACAGGTTGGTTGGTGGTCAGGAGTGCTTCTTCACGTATTGTCTAAAACAGGTGCTCTTTGGTATCAAGGATATTCAATCACTTAGGGATTCGGTTAGACTATAACTTCAACTTAATAGTTATTTTCTGTATATATTAAGTCTTACCAAAAAGTTTCAAAGGCACACTGCTTATTAACTTAAAAAGCCTTTATTTTTTTGGGCTAAATTTGGGCTTTATTTTTAGCCTAAAAAAAAAAAACGTCTTTTTAAGTTCATAAGCAGTGTGCCTTTGAAACTTTTTGGTAAGACTAGAACTATTCATAGAAATCCATGCATCACTCTTTGAGTTATCTTGCTATCAAACAGACAAACAAACAAACCCTGAGAAAAGCACTCAGAGAGCGCACAGACCTCTGCCTGTATTGTTCTTCCTACTGTAGGTTGTCCTACAGTGCATTTGAACCTAAACTATTCAGATCGCCACCACGTGGCCATACCATGCCATTACACCACTAAGCGAGAAACATGAACACCTCCTGAATCCCGACAGTGATACGGATAATTTTTAATCCCAAATTTAGCAGATTAAACAGACAGACAAACAAACCCCGATGAAAACATGACCTCCTTGGCGGAGGTAATAATGACACGGCACTTCTTATTGAAAATTGCTGTCTCGATATTACAACCAGGAAATCTTAATGAAATGAATGGAATGAAATCTGCTAGTCCCTATCATTAGCAGGTAGCTAGATATTGTGTTGTATCATGGTATCGAGTGTCAGTGAATAATACCTTTCTTTTGGAAAATAATGACTAATTGGGGGGGGGGGGGGGGGGGGCATTGCCTAGACCATAAACTATATAGGCTATGTAATCATGTGGTAGTTGTTAAACCAGGTGAATAAAATATAACAGTATGGGCTTCCCAATGCCATTTGTAGTGGTGTTGTAGACTGATTCAACTCACATTCAATACAATAATAGCTAACATATTTACAGAACCGGTGTTCTGTTGATCTGTAGATAGATAGATAGATAGATACTTTATTGATCCCCAAGGGGAAATTCAAGTAGGCTATCTATCTATCTATCTATCTATCTATCTATCTATCTATCTATCTATCTACCTATAGTGTATCTATCTATCTATCTTATGCATCAGTCAGGAGCCATAGCCAATGAAAAATATGATACGAATTTCAGTGTGTCACAACTGATTTGAAATTGGTAATAGGTCAAGAATTTGATATTTCTTGATTTGATTTGGGAGTCCCCACCAGTGGAGATCAAAGTCATTACAAGGCATATACTGTACTTGCCCCAACACACTCAGTGAAAAGGTAACTTCATATCATATGTTCGTATTTCAAACATTTTGAAATTCATGTTAAGTTTACACTATTTATGATCCAATTAGCTGTGCATGCATAAATTATTTCTACAAAATTAATACAAAATTGAATACCTGGCTGTAAAGATGGCAAATGTATTTTCCTGGAGGAAGGACGACTTAAACCTGTTGGGGTACATTAGCAATGAGAGACATGGAATGAGCATTTTAAATTCACTTTCAACATGTGCCATATCTGACCTTGTTGTAAGTTGTAAGGGTCACTGCGTGGAGAGAGTGATGGAGGCTCTGTGTTCACTGTATAATCACAGCTCACCCCTCTGCTTCCTACTGACTGCAGACGTCTGAATAATTCAACTTCATTCACGGGAAACTGGCAGGACAGTTCTCCAGATGCACTCTTTGATGTCTTCATAGTTAGATAAAAATTGCTATCATCTCCAGTGTAAAGTTGGCAGTTGGTGGCCTCACCAAAATGCTTGGGTATGTCACAGCCAATGGAGATGGAACCATCGTGACTGACCTTTATGCTAGGCTTCTGCAGTCCGTCTGTATTGAGAGACCAGACAATTATCAGACATACCGTAGTCCACACAAATCAGAAGTAACATGCTATAAAATTCATTGACTTTATCAAACAGACAGACTAGAATGTGAGAATTCTCACCCAGAACAGTCAATGAAACAAGGTCAGAGGATCTTGATTTAACTGCCATCTTTGCTGTGAGGTAATAACACCCCACTTTAGCCTCTAGAGGGGAACTCTGACGTGTCCACTGCTGGATCTGAACACCACTGAAGGAGATTCGACATGATGGGTGACTGTATGGAGCAGCTTCTATCCCATCCAGGTAGAAGAGACACAGAGACGCAGACTGAGACTGAGGTACTTCACAGGTCATCTGAACTGTGCTGCTCTCTCTGAGGACTGCAGGGGAGATCTTCAGGTTGGGCTTTGGAGGAGCAGCAGCAGCAAATGCTTCTGTGAAACAGTAACAGACATACTGTACCTCCAGTTATTTTACGGTACATATTGAGTAAGACAATATATAAGACTTTTTGGAACTTGAAAATTCTCTGTATGGAACGATCCATTTTACACAGTACACAGTACATATTTGTCATTTCACCATCTCTTTCATAGTCTTGTGTTTCATAATACAGGACAAATATCCCTATGTGACCAGACTTGTTATGTTGGTGATGTAAGTGTAACCTGCGTTGTGTGGAATCACCGCGGTCCAGCCCTGCACACGGCCGGACTCGAACCCGCGAAACAGCAGCACCTTGGATTGGAAGTTAAGGGCGCTAACAATCCAGCTAAAAGCCCAGGCTACTAGCTTTCATGCCAGCAGCGCTCTTGAGGCGTCGGGGAGTGAGGTTTACTAACGTTCTACTCGCACAGCTAACTAGCTGGTATCCGTTACATAAGGATCAAACCACTGACTCTTGTTGGGCAAAATAACAGAAGATATCACATCTCCAATGCTCCACACAGTCTTTCAAGCAATGATATCCTATTTGAATAACTTTGAAATGTGATGACATATCTTACCTGTAACAGTAACTGTAACAGATCGTGAATGCTGTGATGGTTCATCAGCAGTGTAACACTTCACTCTGACTGTAGCAGGTAATCTGACCAAGCCTGACCATTTCCTCAGTTCTTCCCCTGTGAAGGTCAGCTGACATGTTGGGACTTTGTACGTACTCGCCTCTTTATCCGCTAAGGAGAGGATACAGTGTGACAAAGGAGGAGACCCAGGGACTGCACAGCTCAGATCAACTGAGTCTCTCACACTTAGAATGTATGATGATGCTGTCAAAGTAGGGGACGACCCTGTGAAAATGTATTTTTGAAGAAAAAACTATTTCATGACATCTCCAATGCTCCACACAGTCTTCACGGCATCATTATGACCGCCGCTAGCATAGCTAGCGAAGCGGTCATATAGTTGTTGTCAAAGTTTTTTTTTTTTTTTTTTCCGTCATCGGTTCTGAATTTTTGGTCAACGATTCCCAGGACACCGTAACACCGGGGCACATGAAACTTGGGGGGCATGTAGCCCCAGTAGACTTTTACGGAAAAATTTCGTTTCGTCCCCGGGGGTCACTCCCCCCCCGCGCTGGCCCCGCCCGAAGCCCAAAAATTGCAGTTTTTCCTACATAACTACCTGAACCGTGGCACCGAGGATGACAAATGTTTTATGGTATGTTGGTCTCAAGAGCTCGGATCAACTTAGCTTATAACCAGTCATTTGTGAATTGCACCCCCATGGTAAAAATTGAAAATGTAATGTAATATTGCTTTAATTGCCCCTATCTTCAGATGAGATGCTATGAACTGCACCAAATTTCATGTGTATGATTAACCTGACACCCTCTGGGAGTATGCCAAGTTTTGTGGACTTTCATCCATGGGGGGATATAATAAATGTATTTATGTGTGCATTTAGTGAATGGTCCCTCAACGTGGCTGCTCTACACTGAAGCCTAGAATGGCCCCATGGCCCCATGTAGCTGTGTCACTGGCACCCCCGTGGCTACCCTGTGCTTACCAAATAAAACAATTATGTATTTATTACGATTTTATATGAGAACGTCAAAAGCAGAACTTTTTTTTTTTTTTTTTTTTTTTTTTTTATTAGTAATTCTGCATGTACAGTACACATGGCTCAAACTTATACATACGAAATCCATGTACAATATTATAGGTGCAATAAACATTCAGAACAAACAAAACAAGAAAGGAAAAAAAAAACACAAATACATACTAGGGCTTGGAAAGTAAATCAGATTCTGTTACTCTGTTCCAGAGTTGCATAGCATTCTTAGAATTCATAACTTTCAGGGCTTTTGAGTAAGAAAGGAAATGATTGTGAAACCCACTAAAAGTGGGCTTCACTTTTAAATATTTACATTTATGTATAAAAAATTTACACAGGATGACAATTACATTGACCAGGAGATCATCATTATCATTGATCATAGAGAGTCCGTATATAATGTCATTTGAGTCAAAGCTACTTAACATACAACATTTAGGAAGAAGCCAGTTATGAAGATCAAGCCACAAAGACTCAACATGAATACAAAAGCAGAACTAATGCAACCACGTTCAAACACTGCAGCCTGCTGCCACTGGTGTGTGGCGCTGGCGCTGCTCAGTGAATGATAGATCAGACCAGAGAGAAGAAGACAAACGAAGAAGATGGAGTTGTGATTTCTCAGTTCCGAATGGCGGCCATATTGGAATTTTCTTTACTGTCGCTAGTTTCACACTACTTGATTTCTCATGTTGCAGTAAGCTAAACGATTTCATCTCTTACGTGACTTGTTGTTCTTGCACGTAACTGTGTAACCGTCTGACTGATAAAGAAGTTGTTAAATGTCTTTACGTTTAGAAACATAATCAAGCAGACTCATCCAAGCAGATGCGAATAGCCTACAATGTCAGTACTCAAACCACCAGTAGCAGGCTTAGGACTAGGTAAGTAAAACATCTCTTCTCTATATCTCTACTATTTTCATTTTAAAAACTGTATGTAAAGCGTAATTCTAGCCAACACCTGTTTCCAAAATGTATTTATAGAGTCTGTACATGTGGTCCCTAGCTTGGTTTGCCCGAAAATTAAGTGGAAATATCCTTTAGAAGTGTTTACTTTAGGCGCTAGTTAGCATGTAACAGCATCTGAATTAATGAACTGGCATGGTGCATTTATACCTGACGATCTCTTTCAAGTAATTTAAATAAAAAACGGACCTCATGGTTAGTATTTATAGAGTCTGTACATGTGGTCCCTAGCTTGGTTTGTCTGAAAATTAAGTGGAAATATCCTTTAGTAGTGTTTGTACTCTAGGCGCCAGTTAGCATGTAACAGCATGTGAATGAATGAACTGGCCACTAGCATGGTGCATTTATACCTGACGATCTCTTTCAAGTTATTTGAATAAAAAACTGACATCATGGTTAGTATTTATAGAGTCTGTACATGTGGTCCCTTGCTTGGTTTGTCTGAAAATTAAGTGGAAATATCCTTTAGAAGTGTTTGTACTTTAGGCGCTAGTTAGCGTGCCAGGTGTCATACCATTGCAGTAATCATCTCACTAAACACGTCTTTTCATATCCAATCTGTTCAACAGAGTTTGCCAGTCAGACCACTACACCTTTGCCAGCACCACCACCCAGCAAGCTTCATCAACTCCAGCCATGCCGGTAAATACAGTGCCTATTGACAGCCTACACACCCCTGTTCAAATGCCAGTAGCTTTGTCCATTGTTAAATCCCCGTTGTTCTTAAATGTGTTATTGTGTTTCGGAAAGGTATTGCATTACATTACTCTTCACCTTTTGCTTTTGTAGTAGGCTAGAAAACATGTTGATGGTAGTGAAAAGGTAGTAAATTCAGCTCAATTTTTTTTGTATGAACCCTGCCATTGCAGTAATCATCTCACTAAATACGCCTTTTCATTTCTAATCTGTTCAACAGAGTTTACCAATCAGACCTACACCTCTGTCAAATTCGCTCACAACGCTGCCAGTAACACCCCTGCAAGGTAGAACTGCATTTTCATTAATCTGGCACCAATATCAAGGGAGAAACAAGCCATGAATGTCTGTCACAACTTCTTTGCATCTTTACTTTCCTTACATCTGAAGAGTGTGTTACATATATCATTATTAAAAATAATTTTAATAAATTGTTTAAGCATGTACAATAAATAAAGCATGTAAATGAGCATGTAAAATAAATAAACAAAAGCAAGTAAAATAAATAAATAAACCAAATGTATTGAACCTAATACTATGTGTGGTGAGTCTGTGTGATAGTTGCTGAGGATAAATGTTTTTATATTGGATTATTAAATTACAGAATACATTTATAGGTTTCTCATCAGCAGGCACTGTCTTCACCTTAGTAAATTTGGTAACTTTGGTAAGTCCTGTAAATAATTGTAAATTGTTCTGATTGAGGGCAAATGGAAAGTGTTATAATGTATTATTGCTATTTTAGTGCATCATTTTCATTATTATGGCCATAAATAAGGCCAATTAGAAGCTGGTGGGTAGTAAGCGGCAAAAGGGTGGCCCTTTATCTGGAGCCGCTTCTGAGCCGCCGGTGGACAGCCAGAGAACTGATGAGCAAAACTCCAGCGGGCCACTGGTGGTTACCGCCGTTGGACCGCCAACTCTGCCGCTGGTTTGTAACAGTAACTTTAGCATTGCCCATTAAATGATTGCAAAATATTTATTGAGGTGAGTTTAACAAGTGTAATTTCATTGGCATATAATTCAGGCCTATAGTAGATGGCTAAATGGCTACAGTAGAAGGATACACGAAAAGCCCAAACTACCAAAATCTTCATATTTTATTACCACAGTTTCTATCTATAGGCCTCTCTTATTTGGTATACTGACTAGACATTATTGAACAAACATAGGCTATTCATCTGTATTTCAGTATCTCAGTAGGTTAAAGTATTTTTTAGATACCTCCCTGAAATTACTTTTTGCAGGTTGTGATGTCTTCTATACGTTCTGACGTTACTGTTAAAATGGCGTAACTGTTAAATTCCAATATAGTGAGTAGGCTATTGGCAAAACCGATTGGCATTTTTATGTTGAGCCGGCAGGGGGCTCAGTTTAAAAAGTAACTAAGTTCGCACACACACATCAACAGATTCACACGCACAGATAAACACACTTCCACGGATTCCACACACACACACACACACACACATGCGCACACATGCACATTCACACACACAGACAGACACACACACATCTTTATACAAGCAAACTCACACATGCACACACTCATATACACATGAGCTGCAAGAGTAGGAGATATACATACAGTATATTGCACAAATCGGAGATAAGGCAGGTTTAGACTTGCTGCAGACAACGCGTTCGTGTTCGTATCATGACTGCCTCGCGTATTTTGCGGTCGTTTGGTGCGTCGGTCGTGCACGTCGTCGCAAGCGAACATGACGCGTCCGCGAGATGCAATACTGATAAGAAAGTAGGGGGCGATCACTACAAAAAAAGGTGACTGCAAGATGCATTATCGACATCGAAGCTGGGGGCAATCATGAGAGTAAACAATGGCACATGGCCACATCCACATCTGATGTTACTATTCCCCCCCTAGTGAAGACCTCCAGTAGGGTGCGTAATGCTGCAGCGAGTCTGTACACCGGACACAGCAGGTCGCACACGGGCGCATATGCTTACGGTTGGTCTAACAGCAAGTATAATCCCAGCCATACAGGAAAGTTGACGAGCGTAATTCGTTTTGGAGAGAATGTGCAGAACTGAGCGGCGGTCATATTGTGTACCGCTATGCGGTGCATCTAGTTACATTACATTTGGCTGACACTTTTTAACCAAAGCGACTTACAACATGGTAAAATGTTTTACACCTTTTAAAGCAATTCTAACAACAATTCCACAAACAAGTAACTTTCAAATGTGAAGACATATCTTACCTGTAACAGTGACTGAAACAGTTTCTGATAGCTGTGATGGATTATGAACAGTGTAGCAGTTAATTTGGATTATAACAGGTAATTTGACCAAGCCTGGCGATATCAGGTTTTCTCCTGTGAAGCTGGCATGATGGGGCTGAGTATTTATTCGCCTTTTTATCCGCTATGGAGACGATATATATACACTCTGACAAAGGAGGAGACCCAGGGACTGCACAGCTCAGATCAACTGAGTCTCTCATACTTAGAATGTATGAGGACGCTCTCAAAGTAGGGGACGACCCTGTGAAAATATATTTTTGAAGAAAAAACTATTTATTAATGACAAGTCTGATGATCTTAATCACCTATTATGCTGTTACTACTGCACAGTCAAACAGAAAAAAACATGGAAGAAGACAGTTACATAATCAATTGACTAGATACTTGAAGCACAATGTTAACCTAAAGCAGAAGCAACTGTGGTCAAACACAGAAGAACAAAATGCTAAGTGAGCATGGTATCACAAAGCCAAATCATAAAATCACTGATGCTAGCTTTAAAGGTGAAAACACTGCTGTACAATGATTTGAATATGCAGGCATCAAATGTGTATGATGAATAAAAAATTAGACTAATATCCCTACTTGCATTAAGAATGTAGGTCTTTCGATACTCAACAAATTATTACAGTATAATTTCAATATATATAAGTAGTGACTCAATTATATTAACATCTGTCATAAAACAAGCACTTCAGATTGTAAACTGACCTTGGGCTTTTGTGATGTGAAATGGATCTAAGGAAAGAGAGATCAGGAAACAAGATAGAACAAGTTTTCTTCTTCAAAAACAAACAATACCCAGCACATTTATTGGTTGGCTACCTCTGGTAAAGTTGTGTTTTAAGACATTTAAACATAATCAACTTTTGGTTATTTGTCCAGATTACGAGACTCTCTCTTGTTTATTCTGCTCTTTAGCTCAGCTAGCTGTCTACTGGGTTCAGATCAGGGCACTGAAATGGCCATAGCAGACGCTTTGTGTTGAGTATACAATTTCTCTGTTGATCGGGATGATCCAGTCATGACCCACTTAGTGTCTTGATAGAGACAGACAGATATTTAGTTCATGATACTATCCACCCTCATTTTTCCTGACATCCATTTTAAATTTAGATTTCTTGGATTCTTGGTGACCCCTGGTGCTACTTTTTCTGTAACTCTCCAACGGTGATGACTGATATCTAACATATATAATATGATCAGCAAAATAGATGACAAAATGTCAGCACTATACTTACAGTATAAGTGAAAAATAAAAATGATTCCATAGAGAAAGCACACCACTCTGTATTCAGCCATGTAGATGAAGGAGCTGAAAAGTGATCTGACCAATGGAGATCACACAGGAATGGAGATCACACAGGGATGTAGAATCACAACTGACAACAGGAAATCCACACACCAGAGTGAGAGATTGTCTGTCTCTTATGATGAAGAACTGAAACTGATGTGAAGACGAGACCTACATGTACGGCCCTCAACCCAAAACCCCCACTGAAAAAACTCAACAACAGTGATGATTAATACCTGTTAGATATGATGACAAAATAGATGACAAAATGTCAGCACTATACTTACAGTTTAGATGAAAATGACAATGAGGAGGAACAACAGAAAACCCACCATAAAAATGGTTCTTATTACGATAGTTATGTGGGGATTTTGAATGTAGACGTGTTTTTTTTTTTGGAGGGGGAGGGGGGGGGGGCAGCTTACTAACTGGACATGAGAATGTCAAGAAGTCATGTATTTATATTTGGTCTTGCTTCCTTCTTTGCTGTCTCAGATTTCTTCTGGCATTTAACTTATGGTGGGAGAATAAAGGGAGAATCCATTTGTATCTTTGTATCTGATTCTGACACACACACACACACACACACACACACACACACACACACACACGAACCCTAAACCCTTTTGCCACTCTTCTTCTACCATGAATAATTTAATCTTCTGTCAGTCAGTCTCTGCTGATTTTCTAACTATCCCCAGCTGAATGAGGGAAGGGTCACACCATGATTGTTTCCTGATACGGATACCCGCCTTCGTTTCTGAGAGAGCCATCAAAGAGACGGCTGGAAACATTGACTGTGAGGGCTGCATGAGATACATAGTCTAAAATAAGCAGTAGCATACAACATCACCCAACGTAGTTCTGACTCAGGATGTGGTCTTGCCCTCAGTACCTTAACATGCAATGCTTAAAATGTGCATGAGGCTAGGCATACTTGAGTTAAAACAGCACTGAAATAAACACCAGTTATAGCCCTCCATCAGCCTGCATTTTTTCATTTAGTTGCTTTCATTTCTGGGAACCTAGAAGTGAACTAGATGTACCGCAAAGCGATACACAATATGACTGCCGCTCAGTCCTGCACATTCTCTCCACAAATATCAATCATGCTTTCGTTTCCATCGCCTACTCCATCCCCTACTGCAACTTTTATGTATGTAAATGAGTGTGTGCATGTGTGACTTGCTTATGTGTATGAGTGTTTGTGTGTGTGTCTGCTTGTGTGTGTGTTTTATGTGTCTCTATGTGTATATGTTCACTGTGTTCTCTGCTGTCACTGTCACTCCATTATCAGATCACACGCACGCACGCACGCACGCACGCACGCGCACACACACACACACACACACACACACACACACACACACACTCACACACACACACACACACACACACACACACACACACACACACACACACACGCACACAGGGGGGGATTTAGACTCCAGAGGGTTAATACCACCATCTACAGGCCGATGGGTATACAGTACAGTCCTGAATGTACACATAAATCCATTTATTTTATAGCCCCCCATGGATGAAATTCCACAAAACTTGGCATACTCCCAGAGGGTGTCAGGTTAATCATACACATGACATTTGGTGCAGTTCATAACATCTCATCTGAAGATAGGGGCAATTAAAGCAATATTACATTGCATTTTCAATTTTTACCAGGGGGGTGCAAATCCCAAATGACTGGTTATAACTATAAGCGAAGTTGATGCGAGCTCTTGAGACAAACATACCATAAACATTTTGTCATCCTCGGTGCCACGGTTCAGGTAGTTATGTAGGAAAAACTGCAATTTTTGGGCTTCGGGCGGGGGCAGCGCGGGGGGGGAGTGACCCCCGGGGATGAAATGACATTTTTCCTTAGAAGACTACTGGGGCTACATGCCCACCAAGTTTCATGTGCCCCGGTGTTACGGTGTCCCGGGAATCGTTGACGAAAAATTCTGAATCGATGACGAAAAAAAAAAACCAACAATTATATGACCGCTTCGCTAGCTACGCTAGCGGCGGTCATAATTATTTTATTGTAGGGCACCTCATGAACGATATTCCACCGTAAGAACCAACTTCCGGATAAATGCTCAACTGTTGCCGGTTTCAAATAAACACTTCCTATAGGTCCAAGACCAGGGCCATAGTGACAAGAATACTTATTACCAAAAACAATACAATGATAATCACTTTGACTACAGTGACATTTATTATTATTTGAAAATAAACCATTTCCATGAGAAAATCAACAAAATATAAACATTTTTAAATCATTTATCTTTCTAAACATACAAGTAGATAAAAGCAGTCTGTCTGTGTGTCTGCATAAGACACTGCAGAATCAGCTGGAACATGTGGACATCGCAAGGGGCGATCAATATCAGCCTGATAGACACAGAGAAGGGTAAAGACAAGAGTGAAATCAACAATGATCAAATTGCAGATATATGCTATTATTCTCACACAGATATTGCCATTGTATCACCTGCATCAACATAACTGACGGATTAAATGAGCTATGTGGACTTCTGTAAGTTACGAGTTGTCTTGAATGCAGCTACATGACACTCTTGACATGTCATGTCATGTCATGACAGTCCACCACGGCTGAAGTGCCCTTGAGCAAGGCACCTAACCCCTCACTGCTCCCCGAGCGCCGCTGGTTGGGCAGGCAGCTCACTGCTCTGGGTTGTGTGATTCACCTCACTGTGTGTTCACTGTGTGCTGTGTGTTCACTAATTCGGTTAAATTGGGTTAAATGCAGAGAACTGAATTTCCCTCACGGGATCAAAAAAGTATATATTCTATTCTATTCTATTCTCTTCCATGTTGACTTGGATTGTATTGAATACAGCGGCCACATGTGGTACAACATGGTACTACAAAAGAATTGCATGGTTTGCAGGCATACTTTAGTTTAGGGGATATCTTGACAACACAGAGCATAACGAGGGATGAGAACCAGGGGGGTGTGAAAGTCATTTTGAGCAAAATTGAGACATACATCAAGTAAAAGCTTGTCTACTTTCAAAAGGAGACAATCATTTTAAAACCTAAAATTAAATCATTGTAATTTAATATTAAAATAATTTTCGAATTTTAAAGTAAAAAAACCCAAAGGACTTTAGGGCCCTATTGAGTTGGTGAAATGTCTGGCTCCAAGCCCTTTTTGACCTCACGTCACAATGGATGTTTCATACTGTTCTAATGCCATGGATGCTTTAAGCAACTCAACATAGCATATTTAAACAAGGTCAGCATCATAGCTCATGACATGAAGTTACTCAGCTTGTGATACAGTATAACTTTTGCTGATGATTCTCGCTGCAGTTCTAATGTTGTCTCTCATCCCCCTGTTTAGATGCGGATGCTTCAGGATGTGCCAGACAGAAAGTCCCAAACGTCACTGACTGCTGCTGTGGAGGAACATATGAAATCCATGATTTGACCCTCCTCCAGAAATATCATACTGTAGCAAATCCTGGCTTCTCATACTTACTGAATATCACAGCAAATCCTGACTTCTCATACTTACTGAGTATCATAGCAAATCCTGACTTCTCATACTTACAGAATAGATTGTGGTCCTTTCAGGCTCATCTAGAAAATCACAAACATACAAGATGAAGACAATTAACACCTGGTAAGCAAGGTGAGCAACAATCAGACACATTACATTTTTTTTTAAAAAAGACCCAACCAAAAAAGATGCAACAGGGTTGAAATGATAAAGCTCAGGTCCCAAACAGGTTGGTGGTCAGGAGTGCTATTTCACTTATTGTCTAAAACAGGTGCTCTTTGGTATCAAGGATATTCAATCACTTAGGGATTTGGTTAGACTATAACTTCAACTTAATAGTTATTTTCTGTATATATTAAGTCTTACCAAAACGTTTCAAAGGCACACTGCTTATTAACTTAAAAAGCCTTTATTTTTTTGGGCTAAATTTGGGCTTTATTTTTAGCCTAAAAAAAAATAACGTCTTTTTAAGTTCATAAGCAGTGTGCCTTTGAAACTTTTTGGTAAGACTAGAACTATTCATAGAAATCCATGCATCACTCTTTGAGTTATCTTGCTATCAAACAGACAAACAGACAAACAAACAAACCCTGAGAAAAGCACTCAGAGAGCGCACAGACCTCTGCCTGTATTGTTCTTCCTACTGTAGGTTGTCCTACAGTACATTTGAACCTAAACTATTCAGATCGCCACCACGTGGCCATACCATGCCATTACACCACTAAGCGAGAAACATGAACACCTCCTGAATCCCGACAGTGATACGGATAATTTTTAATCCCAAATTTAGCAGATTAAACAGACAGACAAACAAACCCCGATGAAAACATGACCTCCTTGGCGGAGGTAATAATGACACGGCACTTCTTATTAGAGTGCATGCAAATGCACTCTACTGTTATCCGACATCTTCTTATTACAGTGCATGAAAATGCACTGTACTGTTCTTCCTAGGTTTCTTATTATTCCAACTTCTTCTAACGCTCGCAATTCAGCTTGAACCGTTTAACGTACAAACTTGATTCAAACTTTGTTACGTAGGTCTTACTAAGGAGACCTGTGCAATATATTTTTCAACTTTGTAACTTTTATACTTTTTAAACTGTAAATTAAAAACTATTAAACATTTCCCCATAGACTTAACATTGCTCATTATGACATCACGGCAGCAATTAGAATGTTACGCCAGGTGGCCAGTCCAGGTGCAGCAGCTCTCTCTCTCTCTCTCTCTCTCTCTCTCTCAGGCTTTAAACTGGCTCTCTTGAGACTACATTTTCTGTTCCCCTGTATCAACGGTATCAACATAAGTCTTCCTAATTCCATCCAACTTTCTATCCATTCATCTTCTTCAAACCATTCACTCATCCACCCATTCTAAACAGCTTGCCTATCAACATCAATTAGACGATCTACATTCAACTTTGAAACAATCTACTCTGTCTCAGGCCTGGCTCTCTTAAGACTAGCCAGTTAAATTGATTACACCTGTATCTGTATCCACTACTCTCTCAGTAGAGAGCTGTGTCTCTCCATTCTACAAGAATATAAGGCACATTCCATCCAACTTTCTATCCATTCATCTTCTTCAGACCATTCACTCATCCACCCATTAAACTGTTTATCAACATCCATTAAACTCTCTGTCTATCAACATTTATTAGACTAGCTACATTCAACTTTTAAATGATTTACTCTGTCTCAGGCTTTAAGCGTACACTCTGGCTCTCTTAAGACTAGCCAGTTAAATTGATTACACCTGTATCAACAACTCTCAGAGAGCTGTATCAGCGTCTCTCTTAACAAGAATATAAGGCACATTCCATCCAACCTTCTATCCATTCATCTTCTTCAGACCATTCACTCATCCACCCATTAAACTGTCAATCAATATCTATTAAACAATCTGCCTATCAACATCCATTAAACATTCTATCTATCAACATTAATTAGACTATCTACATACAACTTTTAAAGTATTTACTGTGGGTGCCTCTCAAGCAGCGTTTATATGCCCTCCCTCGCTCCTCGATCCTCAATGATCTACATAAAGAAAGATCAGTGAGGATCGAGGAGCGAGAGAGGACGCGTAAACACTATATGAGAGGCACCTTCTGTCTCAGGCTTTAAGCATACAATCTCATTAAGACTACAGATCCTGTTTCACTACTTCCTTTGTCCACAACTGTTTCAAAATAAAGGTCCTCACTGCAATAATACACTATTAAATCATTTAACCATTGTAACTACTCAACTATTTAACTGTTCAACCATTCCAACTGTCAGTTATCAACTAGAACTATGCCTCCAGTCAACTACACGAAAACTCCATGTACCTAGCAACCAATATATCAACCATTAAAATTAAGTGTTTATGACCGTTTCCATAGCAACCAACATGATTATACTGCAGTAACTTCTTGTTTCCTGATAGTGGCCACCATGGATACCCTAGCAACAAATGTTTCAAAATAAAAGTCCTCACTAGCAAGTTAGCATGGTTAGCATAGTTAACATAGTTAGCATTTTTAGCATAACTGCAAAAAACATCAACCAAGTTAGCTAATCAACCTGGTTAGCATTGTTAGCAATTTTAGCATTGTTAGCATTTTTAGCATTATTGCTAGAAATCATCAGTTAAGTTAGCTAATCAACCTGGTTAGCATTGTTAGTTTAAGTTAGCATTGTTACCATAGTTAACATTGCTAGCATAGATAGCATGTTTAGCATAACTGCTAGAAATCATTAGCTAAGTTAGCTAATCAACCTGGTTAACACTGTGAGCATAGTTAGCATAGTTAACATTTTTACCATTACTGCATGAAATCAGTAGCTAAGTTAACCAATCAACCTGGTTATCATTGTTACCATAGTTAACATTTTAACATGAATAGTAATCATTAGTCAAGTTAGAACTGGGAATGTTTCAGCTTTAAACTGTCTACCTTCACACTATCAACTCTCTGTAAACTATGCAACCACCATGTTTACCCTAGCTACACCTTAGTAACCATATCTACATTATCTATCTATTTTTGCATTTTCATGCACTGGTAATTCCTTGGAATTGCATTTCTAGTTATCGATATTATTCTTCTTCAGACACTTTTTGTGCGTTCAATTCAGCTTCAACCGTTTAACGTAGAAACTTCATTCAAACTGCGCTGCGTAGGTCTTACTTAGGTGACTTCAGCTATGTTTTTTTCAACTTTGAAAACTTTATCGTTGAATTTATATTATTTTTTTAAACCATTTTTTCTCCCATAGACTTAACATTGGATTATGACATCATAATAGGGCAATTAGAATCTTATGCCAGGTGGCCAGCCCCACCTGCAGCAGCTCTCTCTCTCTCAGGCTTTAAGCATACAATCTCTCTGAAGACTACACATATCCTGTTAAACTGTTTCCTCTGTCCACAACTGTTTCAAAATAAAAGTCCTCACTGCAATAATACACTATTAAATCATTTAACCATTGAAACTACTCAACTATTTAACTGTTCAACCATTCCAACTGTCAGTTATCATCCACTATGCCTCCAGTCAACTACATGAAACCTCCATGTACCTAGCAACCAACATAGCAACCATTAAAATTAAGCGTTTATGACCGTTTCCATAGCAACCAACATGATTTTACTACAGTAACTTCTTTATTCCTGATAGTGGCCACCATAGATACCCTATCAACAAATGTTTCAAAATAAAAGTCCTCACTAGCAAGTTAGCTAGTTAGCATGGTTAGCATTGTTAGCATAGTTAGCATTTTTAGCATAACTGCTAGAAATGGTTAGCTAAGTTAGCTAATCAACCTGGTTAGCATTGTTAGCATAGTTAGCATTGTTAGCATAGTTAGCATTTTTAGCATAACTGTTAGAAATGATTAGCTAAGTTAGCTAATCAGCCTGGTTAGCATTGTTAGCATAGTTAGCATTGTTAGCATTTTTAACATAACTGCTAGAAATCATTAGTTCAGTTAGAACTGTAATGTTTAAGCTTTAAACTGTCTACCTTCACACTATCAGCTTTCTTTAAACTATGCAACCACCATGTTTACCCTAGCTACACCTTAGTAACTATATCTAAATTATCTACTGTATCTATACATTTTTGCATTTTCATGCACTCGTAATTTCCCTGGAATTACATTCTCTAGTTGAAAATTGCTGTCTCGATATTACAACCAGGAAATCTTAATGAAATGAATGGAATGAAATCTGCTAGTCCCTATCATTAGCAGGTAGCTAGATATTGTGTTGTATCATGGTATCGAGTGTCAGTGAATAATACCTTTCTTTTGGAAAAAAATAATGACTAATTGTCACCCTTTTTCTCCCACAGCTTTCTGCTGTTTCTCTTGCATTTTTGATACCCGGACTTTATCATTTACCGGACTCTTACACAAGACTAGCCTGACGAGCCAGACCCACATCAAGATGTAGGGTCTGGGAACTCACCATATAGGCAGGGCTGAATCGGAGGGGTGAAACAGTTGTCTTTCATATGTCCCTCTCCATGCAATAGGATAGCGCTACAACCAATCTTCTTGTTTTTAAGTAGAAGGATGGGGCAAGCCCGTAGCATGTCAACATTAGGGGGGCACAAAATTTGCCTAGACCATAAACTATATAGGCTATGTAATCATGTGGTAGTTGTTAAACCAGGTGAATAAAATATAACAGTATGGGCTTCCCAATGCCATTTGTAGTGGTGTTGTAGACTGATTCAACTCACATTCAATACAATAATAGCTAACCTATTTACAGAACCGGTGTTCTGATGATCTGTATAGGCTATCTATCTATCTATCTATCTATCTATCTATCTATCTATCTATCTATCTACCTATAGTGTATCTATCTATCTATCTTATGCATCAGTCAGGAGCCATAGCCAATGAAAAATATGATACGAATTTCAGTGTGTCACAACTGATTTGAAATTGGTAATAGGTCAAGAATTTGATATTTCTTGATTTGATTTGGGAGTCCCCACCAGTGGAGATCAAAGTCATTACAAGGCATATACTGTACTTGCCCCAACACACTCAGTGAAAAGGTAACTTCATATCATATGTTCGTATTTCAAACATTTTGAAATTCATGTTAAGTTTACACTATTTATGATCCAATTAGCTGTGCATGCATAAATTATTTCTACAAAATTAATACAAAATTGAATACCTGGCTGTAAAGATGGCAAATGTATTTTCCTGGAGGAAGGACGACTTAAACCTGTTGGGGTACATTAGCAATGAGAGACGTGGAATGAGCATTTTAATTTCATTTTTAACATGTGTGCTATCTGACCTTCAAAGTTGTAAGGGTCACTGCGTGGAGAGAGTGATGGAGGCTCTGTGTTCACTCTATAATCACAGCTCACCCCTCTGCTTCCTACTGACGGCAGACGTCTGAATAAATCATCTTTGTTCACAGGAAACTGGCAAGACAGGTCTCCAGACGCACTCTTTGATGTCCTTATTCTTATATAAGGCTTGCTTTCATCTCCAGTGTAAAGTTGGCATCTGGTGGCCTCCCCAAAATGCTTGGGTATGTCACAGCCAATGGAGATGGAATCATCATGACTGACCATTATGTTAGGCTTCTGCAGTCTGTCTGTATTGAGAGACCAGACAGTTATCAGACACATAGTCCATACAAATCAGAAGTAATGTGCTGTAAAATGTATTGACTTTATCAAACACTAGACTGACTAGAATGCAAGAATTCTCACCCAGAACAGTCAATGAAACAAGGTCAGAGAGACTTGATTTCATGTTTGCTGTGAGGTAAGAACACCCCACTTTAGCCTCTAGAGGGGAACTCTGACGTGTCCACTGCTGGATCTGAACACCACTGAAGGAGATTCGACATGATGGGTGACTGTATGGAGCAGCTTCTATCCCATCCAGGTGGAAGAGACACAGAGACGCAGACTGAGACTGAGGTACTTCACAGGTCATCTGAACTGTGCTGCTCTCTCTGAGGACTGCAGGGGAGATCTTCAGGTTGGGCTTTGGAAGAGGAGCAGCTGGTGCTGTTGTAAAACAATAACAGACATACCTCCAGTTATTTTACGGTACACAACAGTCAATTTGACACAGTAGTACACAGTACATATTTGTCAAAGACTAATTTAATCTTCTCTTTCATAGTCTTGTGTTTCATAATAGAGGACAAATATCCCTATGGTGACCAGTCTTTTTGTGTTGGTGATATAAGGATCACAGCACTGACTCATGGTGGCCAAAATAATTTCAATAATTTCAGATTGGGCTTAGGAGGAGCAACAGCAGTTGATGCTTGTGGACCAATAACAGACATACATCCAGCTATTTGATGGTACACATTGAGGAAGATTTTATAATATCTAGATCGGTCAATTTGTATACAATACATATTTGTTAATAACTAATTTCATCATCTCTTTCATAGTCTTGTGTTTCATATCACAGGACAAATATCCCTATGGTGACCAGCCTTTTTGTGCTGGTGATCACAGCACTGACTCATGGTGGCCAAAATCACATCTCCAATGCTCCACACAGTCAATGGCATCCTAAACTTTCAAATGTGATGACATATCTTACCTGTAACAATAACTGAAACAGCTTGTGAATGCAGTGATAGTTTATCAGC
Source organism: Sardina pilchardus (assembly GCF_963854185.1). Classification (NCBI taxonomy): domain Eukaryota; kingdom Metazoa; phylum Chordata; class Actinopteri; order Clupeiformes; family Clupeidae; genus Sardina; species Sardina pilchardus. The sequence goes on along the minus strand of NC_085002.1, from coordinate 3,912,020 downwards.
ACACTTCACTCTGACTGTAGCAGGTAATTTGTTCGAGCCTGACCATTTCAACAGCTCTTCCCCTGTGAAGGACAGCTGGCATGTTGGGACTTTGTACGTGTTTGCCTCTTTATCCGCTAAGGAGAAGATACAATCTGACAAAGGAGGAGATCCAGAGACTGCACAGTTCAGATCAACTGAGTCTCTCTCACTTAGAATAGATGAGGACGCTGTCAAAGTAGGGGACGACCCTGTGAAAATGTATTTTTGAAGAAAAAACGATCTCATCACATCTCCAATGCAGTCTTTCAAGCAATGGCATCATTACATTACATTACATTACATTTGGCGGACGCTTTTTAACCAAAGCGACTTACAACATTTTTTACTCTTTTTAAAGCAATTCTAACAACAATTCTACGAACAAGTAACTTTCAAATGACATATCTTACCTGTAACAGTAACTGAAACAGTTTTTGATAGCTGTGATGGATTATAAACAGTGTAGCAGTTCATTTGGATTATAACAGGTAATGTGACCAAGCCTGGCGATATCAGGTTTTCTCCTGTGAAGGACAGCTGGCATGTTGGGGCTGAGTATTTATTCGCCTTTTTATCCGCTATGGAGACGATATATATACACTCTGACAAAGGAGGAGACCCAGGGACTGCACAGCTCAGATCAACTGAGTCTCTCAAACTTAGAATGTATAACGACGCTCTCAAAGTAGGGGACGACCCTGTGAAAATATATTTTTGAAGAAAAAAATATTTATTAATGACAAATCTGATGGTCTTAAACACCTATTATGCTGTATACTGCACAAGCAAACATACTGTATCAGAACAGGAAAAAGACATGGAAGGTGACAGTTACATAATTAATTGAACAGATACTTGAAGCACAATGTTAACCTACAGTAAAGAAGAAGCAACTGTGGGCAAACACAGAAGAACAAAATGCTAAGTCAGCATGCTATGATAAAGCCACATCATAAAATCACTGATGCTGGCTTTAAAAACACTGCTGTAAAATGGGTTGAATATGCAGGCATCACATTTAAATGATCAGTAAATTATAACTTTAATAATATCCCTGCTTGCATTAAGAATGTAGAAAAAGGGTCTTTCAAAACTTAGTTAATCAATTATTACAGTATAATTCAACAATTCAATATCTATAAAAGCAGTGAATCAATTAATCATTGACATCTGTCATGAGACAAGCACTTCAGATTGTAAACTGACCTTGGGCTTTTGTGACGAGAAATGGATCTGAGGAAAGAGAGATAAAGAAACAAGATAAAACAAGGTTTCTTATTTAAAAAAAAAAAAAAAAAAAAAGAATACAATACCCAATATATTTATTGGTACGCAATCCCTGGAAAACATGTATAAAAAGACTGTAAAATGTATTGACTTTATCAAACACTAAACTGACTAGAATGTGAGAATTCTCACCCAGAACAGTCAATGAAACAAGGTCAGAGGCTCTTGATCTAACGGTCATCTTTGCTGTGAGGTAATAGCACCCCACTTTAGCCTCTAGAGGGGGACTCTGACGCGTCCACTGCTGGATCTGAACACCAGTGAAGGAGATTTGACATGATTTATGACTGTATGGAGCAGCTGCTATCCCATCCAGGTAGAAGAGACACAGAGACGCAGACTGAGACTGAGGTACTTCACAGGTCATCTGAACTGTGCTGCTCTCTCTGAGGACTGCAGGGGAGATCTTCAGGTTGGGCTTTGGAGGAGCAACAGCAGTTGCTTGTGAAACAATAACAGACACACCTCCAGTTATTTGATGGTACACATTGAGCAAAATTTTACAATATCAGGACATTATAAGACTTTTTGGAATTTGACAATTCTCTGTACGGAACAGTCAATTTGACACAGTACACAGTACATATTTGTTAATAACTAATTGCACCATCTCTTCTTGTGTTTCATAATGCAGGACGAAAATCCCTGTGGTGACCAGTATTTTTGTATTGGTGATATAAGGATCACAGCACTGACTCATGGTGGCCAAAATAACAGAAGATATCACACCTCCAATGCTCCACAGTCTTTCAGTCAATGGCATTATTACATTACATTACATACATTACATTTGGCTGATGCTTTTTAACCAAAGTGAAAAATATTTTACGCTTTTTAAAGCAATTCTAAGAACAATTCTACAATTACTTTCAAATGTGATGACATATTTTACCTGTAACAGTAACTGGAACAGATCGTGAATACTGTGATGGTTCATCAGCAGTGTAACACTTCACTCTGACTGTAGCAGGTAATCTGACCAAGCCTGACCATGTCATCAGTTCTTCCCCTGTGAAGGACTTCTGGCATGTTGGGACTTTGTACGTATTTGCCTCTTTATCCGCTAAGGAGAAGATACAGTGTGACAAAGGAAGAGACCCAGAGACTGCACAGTGCAGATCAACTGAGTCTGTCACACTCAGAATGGATGAGGACGCTGTCAAAGTAGGGGATGACCCTGAGAAAATGTATTTTTGGACAAAAAACAATTTATTAATGACAAGTCGGATGGTCTTAAACACCTATTATGCTGTTACTACTGCACAGGCAAACATAGCAGAACAGAAAAAAACATGGAAGATGGCAGTTACTCTACATATCAAATGACCAGATACTTGAAGCACAATGTCAACCTAAAGAAGAAGCAACTGTGGTCAAACACAGAAGAGCAAACTGCTAAGTCAGCATGGTATGATAAAGCCACATCATAAAATCACAAAGCTAAGTCAGCATGGTATGATAAAGCCACATCATAAAATCACTGATGCTGGCTTTAAAGATGAAAACACTGCTGTACAATGGGTTGAATATGCATCTCATTTGAATGATCAGTAAATTATAACTTTAATAATGTCCCTGCTTGCATTAATAATAGAAAAAAGGTCTTTCAAAACGCACACATACTAATTATGTAATTATTACAGAATAATTAAATAACTCAATAGGCCTATCTATAAAAGCAGTGAATCAATATTATTGACATCTGTCATGAGACAAGCACTTCAGATTGTAAACTGACCTTGGGCTTTTGTGACTTGAAATGGATCTAAGGAAAGAGAGATCAGGAAACAAGATAAAAACGTTTTCTTATTCAAAAACAAATACAATATCCAGCACATTTATTGGTAGGCAATCCCTGGTAAAGTTTTGTAAATAGACAAGTTAAAATAATCAACTCTTGGTCATTTGTCCAGATTACCAGACTCTCTCTTGTTTATTCTGCTCTTAAACTCAGCTAGCTGTCTACTGTATTTGTTCAGATTATAGGGGACTGAAATGGCTATGGCAGAAGTTTTGTGTTGAGTAAACAATTACTCTCTCTTTGGCTCAACTGACTAGCTGTCTTTTGGGTTCAGATCACGGGACTGACATGGCCATGGCAGACACTTTGTGTTGAATAAACAATTTCTCTGTTGACCAGGATGATCCAGTCACGACCCACTTAGTGTCTTGATAGAGACAGACAGATATTTAGGTCATGATACTATCCACCCTAATGAGGTTCCCAGGGTCTTTCAAAAGCAGGACCAGAAAACAGACCCATAGGGGCTCTTGTCAGTCATCCTTCTGTATATATGCCAAACAAGGGGGGAAAAGATTCAGCTTCAGAAAGTGAAAATCCTACTATAAATCTGTGCCAACTCCAAGCCAGCTGATTCTATTAGCACAGGTAGTCAGCCAGGTAGAGCAGCTAATTTATAAGATCTCCTGTGTTAAGTGCACAGGTACTGTAGACACAATAGGCCTACATGGTTGGACTTTTACTCTCTGAAGCTGGACTTTTCCACCTCTGCACCAAACACTCCTTAAATGTTTGTTGCCCTTCATGGCTTCATTTCCATTTCATCTGACCATAGCATACGATTCCAGGCAAGTCCCTGTGATATAACAACTCCAACCATTTACATGGAGACTTTGCGACCCTTAGTGCTATTTTTTCTGTCACTCTCCAGCAGTGATGACTGCTGATATATCTAACATAAGATCAGCAAAATAGATGACAAAATGTCAGCGCTGTACTTACAGTGTAGGTGATTAGTAAAAATGACTCCATAGAGAAAGCACATCATTCTGCACACAGCCATGTTGATGAAGGAGCTGAAAAGGGGTCTGACACACAGACATCAAACAATGAGGAGGAACAACAGAAACCACACACCAGAGTGAAACTAAAAATGGTTCTTATGACGATAGTTATGTGGGGATAGTTATGTTATCCATATAGAAGTGAAACTGATATGGAGGGTAGGGTTGCTATGGGGGGGGGGGGGGGGGGGGGGGTGGGCTTACTCACTGGACAGATCTTTACATAGATAGATCAATGAGAATGTCTAGAAGTCCTGTATTCATATTTTGTTTTGCCTCCTTCTTTGCTGCCTCAGATCTCGTTTGGAGTTTATCCTAGTTGGTGGAATGTTGATGACTCCGTTAAAGGGGGAATACATTTGTGTCTTTGTATCTGATTCTGACACACACACACACACACACACACACACACACACACACACACACACACACACACACACACACCGTAAACTCTTTTGCCACTCTTTCTTGGTCTGTCTATCATAAATCGCTTATTCTTATCACTGTTTCTAGATAGATAGATAGATACTTTATTGATCCCCAAGGGGAAATTCTGCTGATTTTCTAACCATCCCCAGCTGATTTACTGTAGGGAGGGGTCACACCATGATGGTTCCCAATGATATGGATACCCACCTTCATTTCTGAGCGTGCCATCCAAGAGACAGCTGGAAACATTGACTGTGAGGGCTTGCATGAGATACATAGTCTAAAATAAACAGTAGCATACAACGCTCAGGATGTGGTCTTGCACTCAACATGCAATGCTTAAAATGTGCATGAGGTTAGGCATACTTGAGTTAAAACAGCACTGAAACCACACCAGTTATAGCCCTCCATCAGCCTGCATTTTCTCATTTAGTTGCTTTCATTTCTGGGAACCTATAGAAGAGAATTACTATTAGCAGCCTTGTCCATTGTGTTCCTTTACCTCAATTGGTAGACTGGTCTTTTCTTTTTTTCTGTAGTTTGTCTCTAAAGGTCACAGACAGTAATGTCCATTCATATTTCTCACAAAGTGATATAGACCGTGAGCCAGGGCCTCAAATTTTGGAAACCGTTACCGAAAAGGTGGCAAAGGCTACCATACCTTTCCTGAAAGCTTGGAATCTCAGCTTTCCAGTGATGTATGATGGCCATCTGACAAGAGTAGCTGTTTTGAGTTATGACACATAATGTAAACTATAGGTTGAAGAAATAATGCGTATAAATCAAGGAGAACACTGACCAATCTGATCATGATATTGGACATATAGGAATATTTTATTTTGTTATGTTTGGTATCATTTTAAAGGGGAGACTCTGGGCTTTCATTTAAATCATTTAGTGAACATTTTGGATAAGTACAGCCATCCCTGGAGCTCTTCAAACCTTTAATCACACACATTTTCCTGCCATTTCCGCCTAGGTCATCTTTTGTCTTTTAATCTTGTGGCACCAGGGAGCATCAGAGAAACAAAATCCAAACACTGAAATACTGGCATGACCCTAAGGGTTCAGAAAATGTATAATTTACCCATACTATCTGATTTGGAGGGGGTGATTTTCAGTCTTATATCAGACATGGCGTTTTTTCAAAGACAGAAAGAGTGTACTTTATCCATAGGCTAATTTGTAGATATGTCGAGTTGAAAGTCTGAGGTAAATATTTTTTTAAAAAGTTGTTATTCTGCATTTTTAGATAGCTCAAAAGGTCCTTAATACATATTTTATACAATTTTAATACATATTTACATGAAAAAATGAATGCCTTGTTCTCAGGCAAGAAAATACTGGTAAATAGGGTACTTTTTTTTTTTTTTTTTTAATATATCACCACAAAACTTTCCCAGTTTATCACAAAGATTAAGACAAGTATTGCTTGTATTGCAGGTTTTCTTAAAAGTAATGACTAAATATGCAAATGAGGATTAATTTCTGAAATAGGCTAGCCTGGGTGTTCCCGTCCTGCCTTGCGCTGTGATTTCATTCATGCTGCTAAGGCAGTCTGGAGACTACCGCCCTAATTTTTGCCTGAGATAGGGGACCAATCGCAGAACAGGGGGGAAAGCAAGACGATGATCAGCTATGCACAAATGCATTTGATAGACATCCGTGGTGCCCAATGAACGGATCTGGGCATTTTTTTCAAATACAAAAAAATTAACGTCTGGTTGCCAGACCAAGTCTCATTTGAGAAGTGGTAGGTGCTAGCCAGGCTAAAAATAGGCGCTAATTTGTAGAAATGTTCAAACTTGACATGTATATATTGAGAGAGAATATGGCCCTTAGGAAGAGGATAATCAGTCTTGAAAAACCAACCGTTGGCGTTGGAGCTTCATGACAGGTTGTTGCAAAACAAATCCATCGAGATGTGAAGCATCTCAATTACGACCAGCCATGGTGACCTCTACCAACAGAGTTGGACTCCGATTCCTCTGTGCCTTCTTCTGTGAAGTCATTGCTATCTTGTTTTTACCAAGCACTGATGAGAAGGAACAACGACTAAGAGACTCATTTGGCATGGATCTACTGTAGTGTATGCCATATCTCATGGCAAAGTGAAGACTTCCAAGCATATCCTTTAGACTTATGCTGTGAAGTCGCTTACTGGTAATGTCAATCTTATCAGAATATTACTAATACTAATAGATTTAGTCATTGTGTACCCTACAGTATGCTAGAGGAAATTGACATCTCATTATGCATGCACAAGCTAGGACAGGATGGTGGGGTTACTCCAGACCAAGTGAAGCCATATGTGCCCACAGCTCTAGCCTAGGACAATATTGACAGGCTGGAAGAGCCACTTACAGGCCGTGGAACATCCCATAGGGTCAATGGTATAGCAGTGCAGCCTCGGATGTTAAGTCCTATGTGTGGTCCTCCAACTAGATCCTATGTTGAGGTCAAGACAGATATCTGTGCTGATGCTTTGAAGAACTCCTTATGGTTGCAGACTGCACTCTGTCACAAATCAAAGCGTCCCTAGCTGGACAGGTTACAACATCTTAGCATCAAACTCTGTGGATGTTATTCCCAGTGTTTTCAGCTATCTGCCAACCATCAATGCCCCGGCCAGACTGATGGGAACTGTTCATGAGCTTCTCCTTCAAAGTAAAAAAAAAACTTCCTTACGCATTAGCATGTCAGTTGCCTTTTATCAGGCTCTCTACTGTAAAGTTACAGAAATTCTGTGGGCACATAGAGACAGGTTTCCCAACATTGTGCCAAGACTTGGAGTCTTCCACACCATCTGTATGTTCTTGGGAGTGATTGGGAAGTGCTTCCAGGCTGCAGGCCTAAGGAATATGCATTGAATCTGGAGCTGTGGCCGAGGGATCTGCAAGTGGTGTTAGTACAATAGATCTCTGAGATTCCATAAAATCATGTATGAATCCCTCCCTAAGCTAGTCTGGAATCAGTTTCACCAGTGGCTCACAAATAACCATCCTGATGCCCACGGTCTCCTAGATATCCTGCCCCTAGACTTGAGTGTCTTTTCTGAGGTTATATCATCAACCACTGTAGAAGAATCACTTGACTGTACAGTCTTCAGAAAGGTCCATCAGTACTTCTGTGAATTCCTGCAGCATCTCAGGTCTCAGCAAGGTCTACTGGCCAGCTTTTGGATGTCATATATTGACATGGTGGAGGTTGTACTAAACCTTGTGAGGGCATCATGTGAAGGAAACTGGGCATTGCACATGGCTAGCATTCGATCAATCATCCCCTGGACCTTTGCCTATGATAATCTGAATTATGCAAGGTCACTCACTGCTTACTACTCAGAGATGAGCCACATTGAACATGAGAAATCAGATCTTTACATCTTCTCTAGGCTTTTCGGCCTAGCTGAGTGCAACAAACACATTTGGCAGGGTTCTGATTGACCAGGCCCTAGAGGGACACTCAGACAGCTTGAGGCACAAAAGGGTTCAGCTTGAAAGCCCAGCAGTTGTCTCAAGATATTACATTTCTGCTGAGTACAAAAGCACTTACCTGTCTATATTGAAAAGCTCCCTGGGACTCCAACAAAGTGACTATTCTCACAAGGACCTTGGACAAAGCAGAATTGCCAAAGATGAACACATTACAAGCACTGTGGATCTGATGGATTCTAGTTGGATAAGTCAATTTGCAGGTGGTGAGTCCCTCATTTCTCTGTCTACTGGAAGTACAGCACCAGCAGATGTTGCTGAAGACCTCCTGAATGCACACACCATTGGCAATAATGCCTACAGAACCTTCTCTGCTAAGCGTGTTGAGAATAATCCTCCTGCAAAGCAGTTCCATGCACCACTCTCCAAGATGAAACTGAAAACGTTCTCCTAAATGCAGGGAAAGGCAAAGACATGCAAAACTGGGAATAAAGAAGATATCCTCAAAGCTGATAATCGAATATTTGCTCAGATGGTAGCCTACTGACTGCACAGAGTAGACAGCTCACCTGTGTAATAGATGGCATGGCACTTGTTCAGAAGTTGAATGGTGATGGCAAGACATTTGCTGATATTGCAGACTATGCCTTGTCCACTGTGCAAGCTGAAGCAAGTCACAGCACCCGTGTTGACATTGTTTTTTATGTACACTATATTGCCAAAAGTATTCGCTCACCTGCCTTGACTCACATACGAGTTGAGGTCAGGACTCTGTGCAGGCCAGTCAAGTTCATCCACACCAAACTCTGCCATCCATACTTTTATGGACCTTGCTTTGTGCTCTGGTGCACAGTCATGTTGGAACAGGAAGGGGACACCCCCGAGCAGGGCTTGGTCCCTTAGTTCCAGTGAAAGGAACCCTGAATGCTTCAGAATTAACAGAGATTTTGGACAATTCCATGCTCCCAACTTTGTGGGATGTTTGGGGATGGCCACTTCCTGTTCCAACATGACTGGCCTGGACAGAGTCCTGACCTCAACCCAATAGAACACCTTTGGGATGAATTAGAGCGGATCCTGAGAGCCAGACGCCTCGTCCAACCACAGTGTGTGACCTCACAAATGCGCTTCTGAAAGAATGGTAAAAAAATCCCATAAACACACTCCTAAACCTTCCCAGAAGAGTTGAAGCTGTTATAGCTGCAGAGTCGACCGATGTCATAATAAACCCTATGGATCAAGGATGGGATGTGACTGAAGTTCATATGTAAGTCAAGGTAGGTGAGCAAATACTTTGGGCAATATAGTGTATATAATGAGGCTTCTATCAAACACTTGGAGAGAGTGGCCAGAGGTGCAGACTCCGGCACAGAGGTCAAACAGATCACTGCATGGCACAGTTCAACAATGTAAGAAATTCCTACAAAGCAACAAAACAAACCTTGCTACCTTCTTGCTCAAGGATTGGGGCAAAGAACAGTCTAGAACAAGATTTTTCGGTGAAAAGGTTCTGTACACTACAACCAAAGATTACAAGGTGACCCAACAGGGAGTGCACAAGGTAGCAGACCTGTCGTCCACTCATAAAGAGGCTGAAACCTGTATGCTACTCCATGCTTGCCATGCTTCAAGGACTGATCACAAACCTGTCATCCTTGTGACACTGATGTCTTGGTGATAAGAATGGCTACCAGTGACACACTCACACGTGGCCTGTTCCTGAGGACAGGGACAAAGAACTTGTGGTCTGGGTTCACAGGTGTGTCAGGCTTTGCCTGGTTTACACGTATACACAGGCTGCGACACTGTAAGTGCATTTGCTGGCTGTGGTAAAGTGTCAGCCCTAAAACTTCTTCAGAAGAATGAAAACTTCTGTGAGACCTTTCAGAAGGTTGGGGCAGACTGGCAATGACACCTGAGTTGTATGCAGCCTTACAGGAGTTCACATGTCAAATGTACAGCTCCAAGTCCATAATCAGGCATTTACCTCCATGCTCAGATTCTCTCAGGAAGCACGGTCTCAGAGCTAACCATCAAGGTGCTATCTGGAGAAGATGCATCGAGAACAACCCTGAAGTTCCTTCCCCAGTTGAGCATGGGTGGTCTAGAGTGGACCAAGATGGTGACTTGCAGCTCTCCATAGACTGGCAAAAACCCGAAGGATGACTTTGCTGAACAATCGTATTCCTCTGATGAGGATTCCGACGAGGAGTTTGATTAGTGTTGTGGCCTTGAATGATGCAATCTGTGCGAAAATGTCATAAAATGTCATTGACCATGCCTAAAGGTCATGACCTTGACCTTTTACAGTAATGGCAATGTCATAATTGTGTTTACCACATCTCAAAATATAGGAATCCATGTCATTTTGTTAATTGTTATGTTTTCTGCTTAATTTATAATATTATTTCCTCAAACGCCATGTCTGATATAAGACTGAAAATCACCCCCTCCAAATCAGATAGTATGGGTAAATTATACATTTCCTGAATCCTTAGGGTCATGCCAGTATTTCAGTGTTTGGATTGTGTTTCTCTGATGCTCCCTGGTGCCACAGGATTAAAAGACAAAAGATGACTTAGGCGGAAATGGCAGGAAAATGTGTGTGATTAAAGGTTTGAAGAGCTCCAGAGTTGGCTGTACTAATCCAAAATGTTTACAAAAGGATTTAAATGAAAGCCCAGAGTCTCCCCTTTAAAATGATACCAAACATAACAAAATAAAATATTCCTATATGTCCAATATCATGATCAGATTGGTCAGTGTTCTCCTTGATTTATACGCATTATTTCTTCAACCTATAGTTTACATTATGTGTCATAACTCAAAACAGCTACTCTTGTCAGATGGCCATCATACATCACTGGAAAGCTGAGATTCCAAGCTTTCAGGAAAGGTATGGTAGCCTTTGCCACCTTTTCGGTAACGACCAACCCCTCTGGCTCACGGACTAGACCGTGAGCCAGGGCCTCAAATTTTGGAAACCGTTACCGAAAAGGTGGCAAAGGCTACCATACCTTTCCTGAAAGCTTGGAATCTCAGCTTTCCAGTGATGTATGATGGCCATCTGACAAGAGTAGCTGTTTTGAGTTATGACACATAATGTAAACTATAGGTTGAAGAAATAATGCGTATAAATCAAGGAGAACACTGACCAATCTGATCATGATATTGGACATATAGGAATATTTTATTTTGTTATGTTTGGTATCATTTTAAAGGGGAGACTCTGGGCTTTCATTTAAATCATTTAGTGAACATTTTGGATAAGTACAGCCATCCCTGGAGCTCTTCAAACCTTTAATCACACACATTTTCCTGCCATTTCCGCCTAGGTCATCTTTTGTCTTTTAATCTTGTGGCACCAGGGAGCATCAGAGAAACAAAATCCAAACACTGAAATACTGGCATGACCCTAAGGGTTCAGAAAATGTATAATTTACCCATACTATCTGATTTGGAGGGGGTGATTTTCAGTCTTATATCAGACATGGCGTTTTTTCAAAGACAGAAAGAGTGTACTTTATCCATAGGCTAATTTGTAGATATGTCGAGTTGAAAGTCTGAGGTAAATATTTTTTTAAAAAGTTGTTATTCTGCATTTTTAGATAGCTCAAAAGGTCCTTAATACATATTTTATACAATTTTAATACATATTTACATGAAAAAATGAATGCCTTGTTCTCAGGCAAGAAAATACTGGTAAATAGGGTACTTTTTTTTTTTTTTTTTAATATATCACCACAAAACTTTCCCAGTTTATCACAAAGATTAAGACAAGTATTGCTTGTATTGCAGGTTTTCTTAAAAGTAATGACTAAATATGCAAATGAGGATTAATTTCTGAAATAGGCTAGCCTGGGTGTTCCCGTCCTGCCTTGCGCTGTGATTTCATTCATGCTGCTAAGGCAGTCTGGAGACTACCGCCCTAATTTTTGCCTGAGATAGGGGACCAATCGCAGAACAGGGGGGAAAGCAAGACGATGATCAGCTATGCACAAATGCATTTGATAGACATCCGTGGTGCCCAATGAACGGATCTGGGCATTTTTTTCAAATACAAAAAAATTAACGTCTGGTTGCCAGACCAAGTCTCATTTGAGAAGTGGTAGGTGCTAGCCAGGCTAAAAATAGGCGCTAATTTGTAGAAATGTTCAAACTTGACATGTATATATTGAGAGAGAATATGGCCCTTAGGAAGAGGATAATCAGTCTTGAAAAACCAACCGTTGGCGTTGGAGCTTCATGACAGGTTGTTGCAAAACAAATCCATCGAGATGTGAAGCATCTCAATTACGACCAGCCATGGTGACCTCTACCAACAGAGTTGGACTCCGATTCCTCTGTGCCTTCTTCTGTGAAGTCATTGCTATCTTGTTTTTACCAAGCACTGATGAGAAGGAACAACGACTAAGAGACTCATTTGGCATGGATCTACTGTAGTGTATGCCATATCTCATGGCAAAGTGAAGACTTCCAAGCATATCCTTTAGACTTATGCTGTGAAGTCGCTTACTGGTAATGTCAATCTTATCAGAATATTACTAATACTAATAGATTTAGTCATTGTGTACCCTACAGTATGCTAGAGGAAATTGACATCTCATTATGCATGCACAAGCTAGGACAGGATGGTGGGGTTACTCCAGACCAAGTGAAGCCATATGTGCCCACAGCTCTAGCCTAGGACAATATTGACAGGCTGGAAGAGCCACTTACAGGCCGTGGAACATCCCATAGGGTCAATGGTATAGCAGTGCAGCCTCGGATGTTAAGTCCTAGGTGTGGTCCTCCAACTAGATCCTATGTTGAGGTCAAGACAGATATCTGTGCTGATGCTTTGAAGAACTCCTTATGGTTGCAGACTGCACTCTGTCACAAATCAAAGCGTCCCTAGCTGGACAGGTTACAACATCTTAGCATCAAACTCTGTGGATGTTATTCCCAGTGTTTTCAGCTATCTGCCAACCATCAATGCCCCGGCCAGACTGATGGGAACTGTTCATGAGCTTCTCCTTCAAAGTAAAAAAAAAACTTCCTTACGCATTAGCATGTCAGTTGCCTTTTATCAGGCTCTCTACTGTAAAGTTACAGAAATTCTGTGGGCACATAGAGACAGGTTTCCCAACATTGTGCCAAGACTTGGAGTCTTCCACACCATCTGTATGTTCTTGGGAGTGATTGGGAAGTGCTTCCAGGCTGCAGGCCTAAGGAATATGCATTGAATCTGGAGCTGTGGCCGAGGGATCTGCAAGTGGTGTTAGTACAATAGATCTCTGAGATTCCATAAAATCATGTATGAATCCCTCCCTAAGCTAGTCTGGAATCAGTTTCACCAGTGGCTCACAAATAACCATCCTGATGCCCACGGTCTCCTAGATATCCTGCCCCTAGACTTGAGTGTCTTTTCTGAGGTTATATCATCAACCACTGTAGAAGAATCACTTGACTGTACAGTCTTCAGAAAGGTCCATCAGTACTTCTGTGAATTCCTGCAGCATCTCAGGTCTCAGCAAGGTCTACTGGCCAGCTTTTGGATGTCATATATTGACATGGTGGAGGTTGTACTAAACCTTGTGAGGGCATCATGTGAAGGAAACTGGGCATTGCACATGGCTAGCATTCGATCAATCATCCCCTGGACCTTTGCCTATGATAATCTGAATTATGCAAGGTCACTCACTGCTTACTACTCAGAGATGAGCCACATTGAACATGAGAAATCAGATCTTTACATCTTCTCTAGGCTTTTCGGCCTAGCTGAGTGCAACAAACACATTTGGCAGGGTTCTGATTGACCAGGCCCTAGAGGGACACTCAGACAGCTTGAGGCACAAAAGGGTTCAGCTTGAAAGCCCAGCAGTTGTCTCAAGATATTACATTTCTGCTGAGTACAAAAGCACTTACCTGTCTATATTGAAAAGCTCCCTGGGACTCCAACAAAGTGACTATTCTCACAAGGACCTTGGACAAAGCAGAATTGCCAAAGATGAACACATTACAAGCACTGTGGATCTGATGGATTCTAGTTGGATAAGTCAATTTGCAGGTGGTGAGTCCCTCATTTCTCTGTCTACTGGAAGTACAGCACCAGCAGATGTTGCTGAAGACCTCCTGAATGCACACACCATTGGCAATAATGCCTACAGAACCTTCTCTGCTAAGCGTGTTGAGAATAATCCTCCTGCAAAGCAGTTCCATGCACCACTCTCCAAGATGAAACTGAAAACGTTCTCCTAAATGCAGGGAAAGGCAAAGACATGCAAAACTGGGAATAAAGAAGATATCCTCAAAGCTGATAATCGAATATTTGCTCAGATGGTAGCCTACTGACTGCACAGAGTAGACAGCTCACCTGTGTAATAGATGGCATGGCACTTGTTCAGAAGTTGAATGGTGATGGCAAGACATTTGCTGATATTGCAGACTATGCCTTGTCCACTGTGCAAGCTGAAGCAAGTCACAGCACCCGTGTTGACATTGTTTTTTATGTACACTATATTGCCAAAAGTATTCGCTCACCTGCCTTGACTCACATACGAGTTGAGGTCAGGACTCTGTGCAGGCCAGTCAAGTTCATCCACACCAAACTCTGCCATCCATACTTTTATGGACCTTGCTTTGTGCTCTGGTGCACAGTCATGTTGGAACAGGAAGGGGACACCCCCGAGCAGGGCTTGGTCCCTTAGTTCCAGTGAAAGGAACCCTGAATGCTTCAGAATTAACAGAGATTTTGGACAATTCCATGCTCCCAACTTTGTGGGATGTTTGGGGATGGCCACTTCCTGTTCCAACATGACTGGCCTGGACAGAGTCCTGACCTCAACCCAATAGAACACCTTTGGGATGAATTAGAGCGGATCCTGAGAGCCAGACGCCTCGTCCAACCACAGTGTGTGACCTCACAAATGCGCTTCTGAAAGAATGGTAAAAAAATCCCATAAACACACTCCTAAACCTTCCCAGAAGAGTTGAAGCTGTTATAGCTGCAGAGTCGACCGATGTCATAATAAACCCTATGGATCAAGGATGGGATGTGACTGAAGTTCATATGTAAGTCAAGGTAGGTGAGCAAATACTTTGGGCAATATAGTGTATATAATGAGGCTTCTATCAAACACTTGGAGAGAGTGGCCAGAGGTGCAGACTCCGGCACAGAGGTCAAACAGATCACTGCATGGCACAGTTCAACAATGTAAGAAATTCCTACAAAGCAACAAAACAAACCTTGCTACCTTCTTGCTCAAGGATTGGGGCAAAGAACAGTCTAGAACAAGATTTTTCGGTGAAAAGGTTCTGTACACTACAACCAAAGATTACAAGGTGACCCAACAGGGAGTGCACAAGGTAGCAGACCTGTCGTCCACTCATAAAGAGGCTGAAACCTGTATGCTACTCCATGCTTGCCATGCTTCAAGGACTGATCACAAACCTGTCATCCTTGTGACACTGATGTCTTGGTGATAAGAATGGCTACCAGTGACACACTCACACGTGGCCTGTTCCTGAGGACAGGGACAAAGAACTTGTGGTCTGGGTTCACAGGTGTGTCAGGCTTTGCCTGGTTTACACGTATACACAGGCTGCGACACTGTAAGTGCATTTGCTGGCTGTGGTAAAGTGTCAGCCCTAAAACTTCTTCAGAAGAATGAAAACTTCTGTGAGACCTTTCAGAAGGTTGGGGCAGACTGGCAATGACACCTGAGTTGTATGCAGCCTTACAGGAGTTCACATGTCAAATGTACAGCTCCAAGTCCATAATCAGGCATTTACCTCCATGCTCAGATTCTCTCAGGAAGCACGGTCTCAGAGCTAACCATCAAGGTGCTATCTGGAGAAGATGCATCGAGAACAACCCTGAAGTTCCTTCCCCAGTTGAGCATGGGTGGTCTAGAGTGGACCAAGATGGTGACTTGCAGCTCTCCATAGACTGGCAAAAACCCGAAGGATGACTTTGCTGAACAATCGTATTCCTCTGATGAGGATTCCGACGAGGAGTTTGATTAGTGTTGTGGCCTTGAATGATGCAATCTGTGCGAAAATGTCATAAAATGTCATTGACCATGCCTAAAGGTCATGACCTTGACCTTTTACAGTAATGGCAATGTCATAATTGTGTTTACCACATCTCAAAATATAGGAATCCATGTCATTTTGTTAATTGTTATGTTTTCTGCTTAATTTATAATATTATTTCCTCAAACGCCATGTCTGATATAAGACTGAAAATCACCCCCTCCAAATCAGATAGTATGGGTAAATTATACATTTCCTGAATCCTTAGGGTCATGCCAGTATTTCAGTGTTTGGATTGTGTTTCTCTGATGCTCCCTGGTGCCACAGGATTAAAAGACAAAAGATGACTTAGGCGGAAATGGCAGGAAAATGTGTGTGATTAAAGGTTTGAAGAGCTCCAGAGTTGGCTGTACTAATCCAAAATGTTTACAAAAGGATTTAAATGAAAGCCCAGAGTCTCCCCTTTAAAATGATACCAAACATAACAAAATAAAATATTCCTATATGTCCAATATCATGATCAGATTGGTCAGTGTTCTCCTTGATTTATACGCATTATTTCTTCAACCTATAGTTTACATTATGTGTCATAACTCAAAACAGCTACTCTTGTCAGATGGCCATCATACATCACTGGAAAGCTGAGATTCCAAGCTTTCAGGAAAGGTATGGTAGCCTTTGCCACCTTTTCGGTAACGACCAACCCCTCTGGCTCACGGACTAATATTAGGCTACATGATTTAGGCTACATGTTTCAAAGATAAAATGTCAGTTGTCAGTTGTGAAGATACTTTTTACACAAAACTCGGGTCTCATTTCATGGTCTCCTCCACTGGTGAGTCTGAAGTGTGAGCGCCTGGAGTTCCAGAAGGTAGGCTTCAAACTCGCCTTAGCCACGCCCACTCTTCAGTCACTCGTCCTGCATCCCCTGAATACTGAATAGCCCTCTTAAGCAGTCCTGGGCTGTCTGTCTGTCCTCGTCGCTGACACGAGAAGACCCAAAGATCTTGGCTGCCACAGGAACTCGGCTCCCTTGCTCTTGGACTTCCATGTAAATCCGCTTCAGTTAAAGGTGCTTGATCTAAGAGATCCTGAATGATGCTACTTCTGTTGATTTTCCATGTAAACAAACAAAGCATTACTTTCCAATGCATGCTAAATCAAGTTTTCTCAGCAACCTACTGTATGTGCATGCTCACTAACCCCCAACCCCTCCCCTAAACATCTTGTTGGTTTTGGGCTGAAATATGGTTTGTTATGTTTTGGTACACAGCCTGTGTCCTAGTGTTTGTTTGACGTTTTACAGCCCCAATGTCTCCAGAGACCGGATTTTTCCACAATGTATTCAGGGAGCAGGCAGCAAGCTGATCAAAGGGGGATGGCTATTGAGACAAAAATGAAATTGCTCTAAAAACCATGCAAGACCTCATAGTGCACCTTTAAGTCAGTAACCTTTGCTTGTGTGGACTCTTGTTGGACCTCAGTTTATACTATCTCGATCTTCTGTGTTTTGGACGTGTTCTCTTATACTCTCCTGTTGGAGTTTAATCTTCTGCGAGTTGAACCAACCTGCCTGTGTTCAAACCACTTCAAATAAGCTGTGTGACTAAACAGCAATCTGTTGGCCCAGGTATCTGTGTATCCTGACACTGGGCTTACTCCCTCTTCCTGCACTGAATTTTTCTTTGTTTTCTTCTTTTTACTCTATGACTTTTAACAAGACGCTAAAAAAAGACTTCAAGACTTTATGCTAAGAGTGTTTGAATGTGCACTGCATGACATAATTCTAGTGTACTATCACTAATATAGCATGATGTAACATTTGTAAGTCATGACAAAATGTGTGTGTATGTGTATGTGTGTGTGTGTGTGTGTGTGTGTGTCCGTGCGTCTGTCCGTCCCGGACTCCACGCTGACTAGAGCAAGCTGCCTATCAGAGTACACCATGCTGATGACACATATCAGATGCCACCAATCAAAGCAAACCATGTTAATAGCCAACAATGGAGACCACCAATCAGAGCACATCATGCTTATCCAGGAGCAAATGGTGACCACTGCACTGTCCAGAGAGAATCTTTCTGATTTGGAGGGAACTATCCCATTACAGCACAACATACAGAGAACATATAGACAAAACAGCCGACCAGAGAGTGCAGGTCTTCCAGGAAAGACACTTTATTAGAAAGACAGAATCCCACTTGTTGCACTGTGGGCCATACCTCTAGTCAGGGTGAATTCATACACTAGAACATAAATTAGCCACTGACTTGTTCAAAAATGTAAGAAAAGTGAATTAAAATGTTTCAAACAGCAACTTAAAGGTGGTGTGATAGTTTGTTGGAATTACTTTTTTGAATAACTCTGATGTGTTTAAGTGTGGATTTTAATCTATAAAAAAGAGTGACAAATGTTCTGCTGTCCATTTCATTCTACCTCTTCATTTTTACAGCTGAGGTGTTTTCATATAGAAGAAGTAACACTGACTAAAACAATGCATGGAGGAAACTGTTGTAGTTCATATTACTGTGCCAGTAAGCACTTGCCTGTTTTTTAAGAACATTGCTTTATATGTAAAAAAGAACAAATAAAGACACATTTTCCACTGTACAGCCTGTACAGAGTTTGTGTCATTTCACCGCATTTCAGAGGAATGCATTTCTATGTATTGACTAGCGACGGAACAGATAAACAAGACCACATGCTAGCAATATATTAGCTATAAATTGTATATTTGTTGTACATCATAATTTCAATTTTCAATTTCAATTTCAATTCAATTTTATTTATAGAGCGCCAAAACATTACACATGTCTCATGGCGCTTTACAGAGTGTTAAACCTTCAAAGAGAGCCCATGAGCAACAGGGGCAAGGAAAAACTCCCTAGAATATAAGAATATAGAATAAGGAACCTTATCTTATTATATGAATATTCTACCATAGGACCCAAATTCTAATTCATTGTGCACATGTGCCTCTATGTTGTCTGTCTAATTGGTCATAAGGTTTTCATCTTATTCTTAGGCTTTTTCAGATAAGTTAGACCTTCTGCACAAAGCTATAAGCCATGGTCTTCTGGGTGGTGTCTGGATCCTTCTGTGCTTGTGCTAAGCTGTAGGTCATGGTCTTCTGGGTGGTGTCTGGATCCTTCTGCGCTTTTGCTAAGCTGTAGGTGGTGTCCTGACGGCTGGGAATATCCAGTGTGTCAGGAATGGTGTTGTACACATGACATGCTTTGGACTGAGAGAAACAAAGTGCATATTTACAGTAGTTATTGAACATACTATTTAATAGGCTACTGTCCAAAAATAAATTGCTCAAAGTTAAGGGGAGTGCTTGTAAAGTGCGTCAGAGGCACACAAAGCTTATATATCAGCCTCACCACGTCCTCCTCTGCGTGTATTTTCAGATCAGCACCTGAAAAACCAAATGCATGAGAACATGTTAGCATGTGTACATGTGGTCAGGATGAGTTTGGAGTAAACTAAATACACCATGTGACACATAATGTACTTATTCTGCTGCTAATGAAATTTTAAACAGTACTCACACATGAATACCATGAATCATGTTTTTATTACCAAGACTAGGGGATAATTGAATCTTCATCTCCATAATGAAATTCTTTATCAATATAAAAATCAATACAGTGTTGTTTCAGACATAGTTTTTACCTGAGGTTTCTGAGATGGCGAGGGGAGACCTATCACCCTCTTTATCCAGCTGCTGGAAGAAGACAATTAGTGAACCGTCATTATTACTAAGCAGATATTTGATTTTTAAAGAGAGAGATTTCTGAACACACTGTGTCATGTGTAGATGTGGTTCTTCAATGACTTCACCAAGTCTGAAAGATGTAATAGCATTGTCATAAAAATGTATATACAGTATGTAATTATCATTGTGAACATTCTGTTCTAGGGCATGGGTGACAAGAAAACCACAAACAGTTAGAGAGAGAAAAACACATGCACTCACTTAGCAAAAATAATACACGAAACCATAGAATAAGAAACCCACATGCTTGGCAGGAAATCAACAAGGTGTATGACCTATTGAGTAGCCTAGAGCTGCTGGCAAATGCTACGCTTGAGTGCAGAGAGACTGTGGCTGAGCCGAGGAACTTCTACCACGGGCAGTAACACTCTCTCCTCTGATCGGAGCAGGCAACTGAAAAGTTGAACGTCTTATGTGGTTCTTGTGTTAATAATATACTTTGAGGGATTTTCCCTGACACCTGCTATTAAATCTTCTGTACTCACTTTGATATTATTTGGACCAAATCTGGCCGAATCATCTGTGGATAAAACAAATGTAGTAATCACAGCATAATAAACATATATCACAAACAATTTTTTTCTCAAAACTCTAAATACAATTGGCACAATATCCATCTCTTATGGCCACATAATTCACACAATTGATGTCGTTTTCACACAATATGCAGTCAATGAAAGCATTTTAATACCCAATCTGACACCATTAGCTTAGCTTAGCATAATTCACTGGAAATGGGCTACACCAGTCTGCTTCCAGCTCCCTTTAAACTATATAGTGAATTATGCAGAGCTAAGGTGTTAGACTGGATTATTGCAAACACAGAAAAGAGAAGCCTGTATATCCTTGTATCTAACTCTGAGGTACAGTAGATGGCAAACAAGCTACTTTCCTAAATAGCTGGCGAGTTTATGTGTCATGAAATGCATTTTATAGGAAAACATTGATTGATTGATTGATTGATTGATTGATTGGTATGGCATGATTCCTTACTTCTCCCATAGGTGGTATTCTGTGATCTGGACAGAAACAAGGAAAAGACATTCATACTGTATGATAAGCAAATTTGAGGTCAGTATTTTGAAGAGGTATTTTGTGTTTGTATTTGATGTGTGGGCTGTTGATTTCTCTGACCTTGTGTGTTTATGTCTCTCTGTAGGAAAGAGTTTGGTATAAAAATGTACAAGAAAAATGTTCAAAAACATTTCAAATCACATATCACACAGAATATTCACTGTAGCTTAATGCTTATATTGATAAAATGTAGATGACGCGACACTGCCAGATGACGCAGATGTTTAATTAGATTAGTAATTGAATTAGGTTAGACTACTGTACAATCATTTTTTTTGCCATTGAACAAGTGAAATACCAGTGTACAACAAAGCACAGTTTTTACATGTAACCAGTAGTGCAAATAAACACGCATTAACTACAAACACTACTGAACCCAGCTACCTTCATTATCTATCACAATCAAACAGACTTCAACAAACATCTAAAATGCTAAGTGGCAAGGCAGTCTCAGTAACTCATAGTAAAATTCAAATTGAAGACACCTGATGACAAGGAAGTGGAAAAACTCACTGGAGCAGAGACAAGCAGCCTTGAGGACCACCAGGAACAGGCCTACTACAAGTGCCACAACTGCCACACGCGTCCATGGACCTAAATCAGAGACACAGCGTCATGCAGGGTATTTCTACGACTCACTGAAAACCAGGTATCATGCATGAGAAGAATTGAACAGTTTACCAAATGGGAAGGGATCCTTTCCAGATTGAATGGAGAGCAAAGTCGAGGTTGAAACTGCTGGGTCTACGCCAACAAATCACATGGGCAAGAGGAAAATGCAAATCGTTAATACTGTCTTTCTTAGACTTCCTGTTACACTATGGCGGCAAGTATGATTGGTAAATTGTTGATTATATGGTTAAGCATAGCGGTTGTTAAACATGACATGTAAGTGATAAGATAAGTGAGATGTACTCTTTCCATCAAGCACATTATTTCACTGTGAAGCAAAGGTAGTGCAGTCACCCAACGTGACCAGAGTAAAGTTAATTTAACATTTTACATTCATTTAACATTCAAAATCAAAACAACTACAGGACTTGATTTTTATATGCAACTGAGCAACACGGAGACTAATGTCCCTCACATGCCTTCAAAATACACACATTAATCATAAGTAAATGTCTGTATTTGATGTGATGCATATGTGAAAGAAAGATATGCAGTTTAAAGGGGCATTTCACCTATTTGCATTAAACTTTGTACCGTTAGAAGCCCAATCATATTTTTGAATGTTCATGCATCATTCCCTCAGTTTCCCCTGAGACGGGAGGAATATGGAATGTTGCACTTGCTTTAAATGAGAAATCATCATTTTGCATCATTGAAAGCAGGAAGTTCTATATCTTTGTCGAGGGGTTGAGACTACAAACACGCTTTCCTCACTTTTCCAGGGTGTGGGACCCACTCACGCTACAGAACTAATGGGTGGGACTTCACTTACAGAAACTAAAACCATATCCGCCATCTTTCTTTACAGCTAAGCTAACAGGCTAGGCTCGTGGTCTGTGGAGAAAGCTGTACAACAATATACAGTATGGGCACAAGATTGAGTGCAACCAGGGCTGTACACTGCGAGCACCTCGTCGCAAATGCGAGGAAATATATATGTGTGCTAGGCCTACTTGAAAATATGAAATGGGAGCATAGGTGCGAGTACTGAATTCAACCCCTTTATTCGCATTTTGCTCCTAAAAATCCACACCAAGTGGATCAAAGTAGGCCTATAGGCTAGTACAATTTTCGTGCATCTGTATACAAATTTCATGACAACTCGCTCCTGGCTGGAAACTCACGCTTTCAGCATCAACCTCGCTGTCTCTCACACATGCAAGAAATGTCACTCCAAAACCATTCTTCTTTTTCTTCAATCTGTTCGTTATCAGTTGGTGACTTTGTAGCGATTAGCCTACCGTTGAAACGGCAAACCATGATAAGAATGTTGACTATATAGCCTACAATTACCGTGTTCATTTCAAATATTATTATTATCACGGTTGATAAACACGGTGTGGAAACCGTGTTAGCTTCACCCCAGCCTACATTTGACATAGGCCTGGTTGACTTCTATGAGAGAAATCCGACTGATTCTGTTGTCTAAATGATGGATTTAACCACGATTTGGTGTAGGCTACACCTGCTTTAAAAAGGCGGAACATTTTCATTGCAAATGTGCGCATCATATAGCCACTCTGCGTCTTTGTATGGAGGTTACATTAACATTAATTCCATTCCACTAACGTTATCAGGAGAATACCGTAACGTTTTATTTTGAGCTCTGGTTGTCACTCATTGGATATAACAGATATAGCCTACCAAACTCCAAGACGAGTCATGGTAGAGTAAGTTAAGCACCCAGCCAATTAAACATGACCAAGGAAAAAGTGACAACTCACGATGCCATGCCATGGTAGGCTACCTAAATCATAGAAGTTAACGTTACTGGACAGTGGACACTCATCTTTTCTATTACATCAGAAATATTTGTCTTTACCTTTGTTCGTTTTTTGAACATTTAAGTTATTTAATGAAAACATGATGTATCCTTGAACTATGCTTGACTCTTTTCCTAAAACCGAATGAAACCTAATTATGTTCACGTACATCTTAAAGTGACAGGCACTCAATTAGACCTACACACCACCCCTGTAATATCATTACAGTGTAATCAATATGAAGTATTCAGTTTACTGAATATTTTAAGCTATAAGTAATTATGCAGATCCTAAAATGCTATAAATTGATAACAAAATGTATACAAATTCTGAATTCAAAATATGAAATAGAAACTAGAATGCATTTCCCGGTGGGAAAGTGCGAAGTGTGCTTGCTCCGACGCGCCGCGAAAGCGCTCCAGCAGGAGACGCGACCGCTCGCCCTCAGGTCAAAACGCTAAAGTTTGGCCAAGACACAAAGCTGCTTCGAGTTTGGCGGCGTTACCCTCGATTGCCAAATTCTTACACTGACGTGACGGGTTGCCTGGGTTCATCAGTGGTATGTCCCAGAGCACCTCCAATGTAAAAATGTGGATGTCATCCCAAAGATGTAAAGAGATATGAGACAAAATGCATTTTTGCTAATTGCGACGCCCCCTAGTGGCCAAATTACACCAAATTTACTAAGGCTACTTTGGATTGTGTCCAAAATCGTCCCACCAAATATGGTCTTGACACCTCAAAGCGTTTCCGAGATTTGACCTCACTTCCTGTTTGGAGGCTTCGCCATCGAATTTGATTGGCTGCCATGGGCGAATGCTTTGATGTATGGAAATGAAATGTACACCTCTAAGGTCTGTAGACCTTGTGTTGAATTATGTATGAGTTGTTCACGTGTAGCCAGCATGAAACACGTAACCAGTGAAAGAAGGAAGGAGCCTAAGGAACTAGGCATGTTCCTAGAACAAATACGAGTAATGTTAGGAGTATTGCGGGAACATCTGCTGTTTACTCACTGTTGAGTAAGTTGCAATGTGTTATAGCCTCAAATTGATGGTAGAATAAATAGGACGACTCACCTGTTCAAATGGTGTAATAGGATCAAATTTGGTGTTGATATGTCAAAGCAACCAGGCTGTTACTGGTTAACGTGTCTGAATATGAAATAGGGATGGCGAAAACTACAAATTTTCTTGACCGACCACCGAGGCTCATTAGCCGGTTGAAACCGGTTAACCGGTTCGTTTAAAATAAATTATGCTATTTGAAATAACAGCCACGCAATTTCCCAACTCTCATCTCTCTGTCCCCCGCTCATAGGCTACACACAGCCCCGGCGCCGCCCTTTCACTCACGTAGGGATGTAACGGTATGAAAATTTAACCCCACGGTTATAGTGACCAAAATTATCACGGTTTTCGGTATTATCGCGGTATTTTAAAAATTGTGTGTACAATATGTTAAGAAAGCGCTGATGGGTGTAGACAAGCTGAAATATTTTAGTTTTAAAAAGTGTGACAGTGTTTATTACATTAAAAATATAGGCAAACCCTTATTGCCTCCAGCAGGATACCGATCATTCACAGCATTGGCAATCCTAGTCCCTGCTCAACCCTCCACACACACAGAAAATGGCTTGTCTTGTTTCTATTGCATATTTTGAATTCATGACTTTATATATTTTGCTAATAGTTTATAATATGTTAGGATCTGCATAATTACTTATAGCTAAAAATATTCAGTAATTTGAATACTTCATATTGATTTTTAAACTATTACACTTGTCTTTAATGACATTACAGGGGTGTTGTCTAGGTCTAATTGAGTGCCTGTCACTTTAAGAGGTACGTGAAGTAGGCTAATTATATTAACCTTCATTCGGTTTTAGGAAAGTAGTCACGCATAGTTCAAGGATATCCGTTTTCATTGAATAAAATGAATGTTCAAAAAATTAACAAGTCAAAGAAAAGATTGCTGGGATAATATAAAAGATAAGTGTCTTGCAATGTTAACTTCTATTATTTTGGTGAGCACTAGGCTACTGTACATTAATGATAGACATGACGCGTGAGCTAACGGGATAGTTACCTTGATGGAACTCTCTCAAGATGTAAAAGTTTGCCAATAGGCTGTGTAGCTTTTTTCGGAAATTGAATTAAACACTACAGTAGGCCGAACTAAATCCCATAGCTTACTGTAGGTAGGTTACCGTGGTATTGTGCTCACTTTTTCCTTGGTTGGAAATGTTGTCTGCTTATAGCTTAACTTATGATTTGGAGTTTGGTATATCTGTTATATCCAATGAGTGACACCCAGCGCTCAACATAAAACTTCATGGCATTCTCCTGATAACGTTAGTGGAATAGCCTAGATTTAATGTGAACGTGTAGGCCTACATAAAAAGACGCTGGCTACATGATACAGCGCACGTTTTGGGGTGGAAATGTTGCGCCCTTTAAAAGCAGGTGTAGCCTTATCCGAATCATGGTTAAATCCATCAATTAGACAACAGAATTAGTAAGGTGAAGTTTTGTTTCATAGTAGCCTTCCAGCTTGTGTCAAAAGCAGGCAAGGATGAAACTGGGAGGAATTAAACACGCGGTTACCATACCGTAGTATCAACCGTGATAATAATGATATTCGAAATGAACACGGTAATTGTTATCGTGTTTGTTATTGTTATTGTAATTGAGTGTGAGGGATAATTTGTTAACTTCACGAAAAAAAGATCTTCTTGGAATGAGATGGCTAGCTGTAGTAACGTTTAGTCCACTGTCTTTAGGCTAATTTAAAGATGCCTCTCTTTTTTTTTTGTTAACCGACTAGCGACAACTTTGGTCGGTTAACGTGGATACGGTCAACCATCGGTCAAACAGTCACCGGTTAACATCCCTAATATGAAATCGATTTTGGATTGGTTGCATGTGATAAAAGCTATGCCATTTCCTGTCCATATTCAGATTCAGAAATACTGTACACCGGCAACAAGGCACACACACACACACACACACACACACACACACACACACACACACACACACACACACACACACACACACACACACACACACACACACACACACACACACACACACACACACACACACATATATATATATGTATATACTGTATGAGCAATTCCATGCAAAACTGTCAAGTCCATAACCCCACACAGCGTCAAACTATGATGTGGATGATGATTTCTTAAAAGTTTACCATTTCGCTCTTCTTGTTTGTACAACATATTCAATGACATTGTTAACTTAATCATTTGCATTATATAAATGTAACCTATTTTTCCACCCTTATGTCTCAACATATAGGCTACTATACACATAGTCACATTCATAAACATAAACAGGATCCTAGGTTCTCAATTTGCTGGACTCACTGTCTACCATAAAGTTAAAGAATAGTAATAACAGAAGAAAAGGTAAGAAGATGTTGATAGCGTGATTAACTGTGTGGTGCCTCCACTGAAGAATGTCTTTACCACTGCCCTGGTGGAAATATGCAAATCCTCAGAAATGTCAAGTGACTACTGTTACTTCTAACTGCTTTGATATAGCTTATCCTAAATGAAATACTATGCAATGCAAGCATCACAAAACATTTATTTTATCCTTTGTTTTTAACTCTTAGAATTCAGTTCAGTAGGCTATGACATAATAAAATGAAAGTACAAAAACAGTTTTTAAAACCCCTTTTTAAAAGTTCAATCGCTTTGGGTGTGCACTTTGTGTATACAAAAATGCGCTTTATAAATAAATGTGACTTGACTTGACTTGACTTTCAATGAAATCTCAATTAAGGATTACGTAGTTTTAGATAGTAACTGTGTGGTAATAATTCACCTATACCACCCGTAGCCTAAATTAATTAAATGTTTACTATGAACAATAGTTAAATGAAACACACAGTAATACTTTCTATAACACTTTGTGTTGGGTGTAATTCATTGAACCTAGAATTGTTAACTGCTATACAATAAGTGGGCCAAACTTCACAGTTTAAGTCTCCACACATAAGCTTGCCTACTGAGTCTAAAAACATAGCTCCCACTTTCCTTAGCTGGAGGGGAATTCTGAGATTTCTCCCTAAAGCAGAAACTATTATTTTTACCTAATTATTATTACTATTATTATTGGGAAGGTTATAGGTTTGCACTGATTCAGGTAGGGTAGTAGTGGCACTATACTGGATGGTATATCGGTTAGAATATAGGACGGAGAAGAGATAGGGTTTAACTTTGTATTGTTCCAGCAGAGACATTCAGGATTTCATACATACAGAGAAATATAGGTAGATGTCTATTTATATAGATAATATATCTGCAGCATACAGATATGCATTGAATACTAAGCTAATTAAACGGAATTGTAAGCCAGGACACACATACAGCAACGGCAACGCTAACCCCTTCAAGAAAGAAAAGAAACCTTTTTGTTCGTGACTACAGTTATTATGTGGTCAATAACGCCATCTAGCGGCGTAAACGGTACTGTGTAATAGCGTTAACTCGCACAGCACAGACCGTACAAACTTCCTCCAGTCGGAGATTGTTAATGAGG
The DNA here is from genome assembly GCF_963854185.1 of Sardina pilchardus. Taxonomy (NCBI): domain Eukaryota; kingdom Metazoa; phylum Chordata; class Actinopteri; order Clupeiformes; family Clupeidae; genus Sardina; species Sardina pilchardus. Next base: position 3,884,173 of record NC_085002.1, on the reverse strand, counting down.
GCTATCTTTTACTGTCTATGGGGCTAAAGGACTGTATGGATTGATTGATTGTGTTGCTTGGGTGGCGTCAGTTAGAACCAAAGATCATACAGCGCTAGAATCTTTGGTTAGAATACTGGTTGTGAAGCAGTAGTTAGGGCCCGAGCACCGAGGTGCGGCCACTGAAAGTGGCCGCACCGTAGGTGCAAGGCCCTATTGTTTCTGCTCAGATTATTATTATTCTTTTTCCGTCTTACCTGTTTTTTTTTTTTCACCAACTTGGCATGCTCTAAAACTCTTGTAATTTGGCAGCCAATTGTAGAATTGCAATCGAAACTCAGAGACAGAGCTTTGGCCTAGGGCGTGGCTCAGGGACTCTATAGCGCCACCTATCAGGCTGTCTGTTGTGGTTGACACATGCATTCACGAAAATGGCCCAGATTTGGTGGGCATGTGTGTTGTATTAATCTAAACAATTTTTACATTTACACTCTGTAGCAAATATTCGAAGAATTTGAGTTATGGTTATGATTATGAATTTTGCACATCATGTATTTTGAAACACTTCTCCTAGACGGTTTATCGAAATCATGTCATATAAGCACTAAAATGATCTTGAGGGGTTGCCCGAGAGGAATTGCGACCAGATTTTTGAATTTCAAAAGTATATCGAAATGGCGAAGGTTTGAATTATGGTGTTTTATTGAGAAACAGGAAGTTGGTGTTATAGGCAGAAAAAAGATTATGAATTGGATGTAATTAGGCAGCTACATGTGGAATTGCTTCAGCTAGTCAGAGACAGAGCTCTGGCCTAAGGTGTGGCTTTGGGACTCTATAGCGCCACCTAGCAGCACATTATATTTTGTGGTTGACACGTACATTCACCAAAATGAACCAAATTTGGTGGACTTGTGTGTTATTGCTATGTCTAGTCAGAGACAGAGCTTTGGCAGAGGGTGTGGCGTAGGGACTCTATAGCGCCACCTAGTGCGTTGTCTGTTGTGGTTGACACAAACATTCACCAAAATTAACCAAATTTGGTGGGCTTGTGTGTTATTGCTATCGGTAGTCAGAGACAGAGCTCTGGCCTAGAGTGTGGCTTAGGGACTCTAGAGCGCCACCTAATGCATTGTCTGTTGTGGTTGACACGTACAGTCACCAAAATGAACCAAATTTTATGGGCATGTGTGTTATTGCTATAGTTATTCAGAGACAGAGCTCTGGCCTCGGGTGTGGCTTAAGGACTCTATAGCGCCACCTAGTGCATTGTCTGTTGTGGTTGACACATACATTCACAAAAATGAACCAAATTTGGTTGGCATATGTGTTATTGCTATAGCTATTCAGAGACAGCACTCTGGCCAAGGGTGTCTTCGGGACTGTATAACGCCACCTAGCACATTGTCTGTTGTGGTTGACACACACATTCACGAAAATGAACCAAATTTGGTGGGCTTGTGCGTTATTGCTATCGATAGTCAGAGATAGAGCTCTGCCCTAGGGTGTGGCTTAGGGACTCTATAGCGCCACCTAGCGCATTGTCTGTGTACGTTCACCCAAATTAACCAAATTTGGTGGGCATGTGTGTTATTGCTATAGTTATTCAGAGACAGAGCTCTGGCCTCGGGTGTGGCTTAGGGACTCTATAGCGCCACCTAGTGCATTGTCTGTTGTGGTTGACACATACATTCACAAAAATGAACCAAATTTGGTTGGCATGTGTTATTGTTATAGCTATTCAGAGACAGCACTCTGGCCAAGGGTGTCTTCGGGACTGTATAACACCACCTAGCGCATTGTCTGTTGTGGTTGACACACACATTCACGAAAATGAACCAAATTTGGTGGGCTTGTGCGTTATTGCTATCGATAGTCAGAGATAGAGCTCTGGCCTAGGGTGTGGCTTAGGAACTCTATAGCGCCACCTAGCGTGTTGTCTTTTGTGGTTGACACATACATTCAGGAAAATTGACCAAATTTGGTGGGCATGTGTGTTGCTCATGCACATGCCCACCAACACGCACATGTTGCTTTGTTAGATTCCGAAATGTCACATGTCTCCGCACCGCAGGTGCTCGGGCCCGCCATCGCCGCTTGCGGCTATATTTTCTCCTTAGTTTCTTTATTGAGTTTTCTTCCACCATACAACAGCATGAATAAACTTATAATGTATAGTGGTCTGTAAAGAACCAAATAAACTGTCATTAATATGGTCACTAAATAAACTGTATCGCTATCTCTCATTCTATAAGCTCAACTTCTCACACAAGTAACACAGGCTTCCTTCATTTCAAACCCTTAATGCTAATGCTCCGTTTAGCATGCTAAGTCCTTGCATATCAACGTGAAAGATACATCCCACTCCCAATACACATGACCGAAGGTTACGGTCACTTACTTTTGTGGTCATACACGCACACAACTTCAACTTAAGGTAATTGGCAGTAAACTCACTCAAAACTAACGTCATGAACTTCACCAACACTGTGGTGTACTACTAGATAACGTCTCTAATGAACTTGAACTAGCATGAGGCTGCACGAGAGGGCGTCACTAGGCAACAACACCTCAACAGAAGAAGAGTACAGAGATGCAAGACTAGTCTACGTACAGTAGAAACGCTAAACAGTAGATTCTTAAGCTAAACACATGAAGTATTATAATTTCAGAGAACACTTACAGTATATTACTTCATGGAAATCATGTCAAGAGCAAGTTTAAGTGTATTAGCAAACCTCTTGCATACCAGTGTGAATTAACGATGTATGTATCAAACTTACTTTTTGTCAATGATCGCATCTCTGAATGTAAAGGGCTGGATTACTCAGGATAACTGCAGGAATTGTCTAAGGGTAAATTAATTATCTATGTTTTTTGTGCACAGCCGTCTGCTCATCATCACAACAGAAAACGAAACTTAAAATCCTCAGACAGGGCGACCGCTCTACTTCCGGTATGTCGCCGAATTTGGGAGTGAAGTCTACCCAGAATGCTCAGGTCAATACAAATCATCCAAAACACACCGTCAGTATGAAACATCGTGTGATTGTCGAGTATATATACCAAATGAACACACGTTATTTTTAACAGCGCGTAAGTCCGTACTTGCCCCTCGGGGCCATGGCATTGCTTAGATCTACCAGTCTCAGGATGAGACACCCCGATGCGGACCTTCCTAGAGTCACACCCACATTGTACCGTTGCGGACAATCCATGTCATCCAATTGAACAGTGGAGGTCAACTATCATTCCATAATGAAGGTATGAAAATACATGGAATGACTCCATAGTGCTGTGAGAATTACATCAATATGTTTTACAAGAATGGCCTCGATTTGATTTTTTTTTTTTAAATATCAACATTGTATCTTAAATCACTCTGAAATGTCATTTCTGCATGACCTAAGCAATTTAAGATGAGCTATTCTGCTTAATAGTATACATTCGCCAACACACACGTTTTTGCTAATTATAGAGCCATCGACAGACCGAATAACACCAAATTTATTGAGGGTGCTTTGGATGGGGTCTCAAGTCATCCCACCAAATATGGCTTTCATACGTCACAGTATTTCCAAGATAGGCACACTTCCTGTTTGGCGGCTTCGCTCGCTGAATTTAATTGGTTGTCACAGGCGAACGCTTGGACGTATGAAGGCGAAATCAAGGCGGTTGATCCGCCTTGGTCTGTAGATCATGCGTGCCAAGTTTCATGACGATCGGAGGAACTATGCGGCCAGAGTTGCTTTACTTTGACTTTGGACAAAATTCAAAATGGTGGAAAATCCATCATGGCGGAAAATGACGTCACATAGTGCGTTGGAATCAGCTGAGTCAGAGGATTCCAATGGTATAAGTTTTATAAAAATCGGCCATACGGATCAAAAGTTACGGGCATGAACGTGTTTTCAATCTTTGACCAGTTGGTGGCGCTAGAGCGTGAGAGTGGCGAGCATGAAACCTGGTGGTGTCAATCAGGGTAGTCTCCTCTATCAGCATACCAAATTTCATGATTTTATGTCTTACGGTTTGGGCTACAGGTGGAAAAATGTGTGGGCATCAGCGCTCAAAAATCGCTTTTCCATTCATTCCTATGGGAAAAAATCGACCGGAAAAACTGGAATAACGGGAGAACGACATGCCGTATCAAAAAGCTGTATACAAGCCACCATCCTCGCATCAGGACCCACGCGTGAGAAGTGGAACGGCGTCTCTAGCTCTAAATCCCTAGGACAAGATAGGGAGACAAAAGTTGGACTTGAGATAAATAAGTATATGAAACGCACGGATAACAATAGTGTGCTTTTGCAAGCACACTAACAAGACAAGCCATTTTCTGTGTGTGTAGGGTTTGAGCAGAGACTATGATTGCCACTGCTGTGAATGATCTGTATCCCAAGAAGGTTTTCAAGGAAATTTCATAGTGCTCCTAAATTTCTTTCTGTGCTCCTAAACTTTTTCATTTAGGAGCACCTGTGCTCCTAGTGAAAAAGCTTAGCGTACAGCCCTGAGTGCAACATAAGAAAAATTATCGTTTTAATTTTATAATCCTTATTAATGCCAAAATGTTACATTAATGAGTGCCTCTGTGTACTTGTAGCTACTTCCTGGTGGATGGCTTAGTAGGGCAGTGAAAGGCAGAGAATTCTGTATTTTCAGAATTCATGAGCCAAAAATATGTTTTTGAAAATGCTCCTTTACGTGACATAAAAACATAATATTTACAAAGCTGGTATAACAACAACAAAGTCCATGTGAACTACAATTGAATTACAAAGAGATAACAAAGTCACAACAAGTCCACAACTCAGCAACTCGGGCCAACAAGTTTCCCACTTGTTCCCACCAAGTAGAATACTTAAGACTGGTCCAGTACACTTATGATGGGCATAACGGACTGCATTCTGAGGCTGTGATTGAGCAGAAATCATAATAGTTATAACATTGATGTGTCTTGTAAGACATATGGCCAAGGTTGAAAACTTCAATGGAGGGAGTCTTTAGAACACCTTACACTGTACCTACCCGGCCCTGAGGATGATGGAAATGATGTTGTTGTTCCACGTGCTGTTGCTGCTGTTGTTGTGGCTGCTGTGGACAGCAGATAAGAAATGTGAAATATGCTATGCTTTTCATTTTCACATAATAAGCCTGATTGCCTATTTTAAGTCATAATAATAACATTGATGTGTGCGTGGCATATAGCCAATTTGCTCTTGATGTGTCTTGTAAAACAGAGCACACATCATATGGACAGGGTTAAAAAACTTCACTGGAGGTAGTCTTTTAAAATACCTCATACCCACCTGGCCCTGAGGATGATGGAAATATTACTGTTGCTGGTATCTTTGTCGTTGATGTTAATGTTGAAGTTGCTGTTGATGTTAGTGTTGTTGTTGAACCACGTGCTGTTGCTGCTGTTGTTGTGGCTGCTGTGGACAACAGATTAAAAATGTGAAAAATGTCATGCTTTTTATTTTCACATATAGGCCTGGTTGCCTATATTTTATATCCCCATTTCCAAAAAAGTTGGAACACTGTGTAAAATGTGTATAAAAGCAGAACATGATAATCTGCAAATCACATACTGTACATATTTTGTTGCAAAAAGACATAGGCAACATATTTCAGCTTCTGCGGTTGTGCTTAATTTAATTGAATAAAATTGTCAGCTTAATGAAAAAATGCAACTGTAACCTTTATAACTGATTTGTAATTATGTAACAAGGCATATACAGTCCTCACTTTAGATGAGCTCACAAATATCATTAACTAACCACTTGTAACTCCTGAGTTAATCATGCATTACAGTGTGAGAATTAACATAGGAGTAATACTTTACAAATGATGATCAAAGCATTTACTAATACTTGTAACTGGTTCATAATAGGGAGATGATTTCATTTATAAATGGTTGTTTCATTATTTATATGGTATAAACCATGTATTTACAAACATTTGTTTTATTTAACAAACCATTCATAACTGTGTGAACAAATGCTTTACTGATGATGAATTATGCATGAACAATAAATTACTAATGATGAACAAACCATTAACTAATCAGTAACAAATGATTAATAAATGATGAATTGTGTGTCATTATAAAGTGTTACCGTTACGGGTTATGCTTGACCAATGATTTCGAAGTTAACACATCACCATGCCAGTGTTGGAAAGGTTTCACAATCGTGAGTGTCCAGATTATATTCACAAAGTGATTGAGTTGAGTTTTTACCACACTAGTAGTCATCTCAAGTCATCAGATCTAAAGTTTACATTATTAAAAGTAATGTTCATGTTCAGTTGGACGTTTAATTCAATGGACTGTTAATACTTTTAACATGTGTGATATCCGACCTTTAAAGTTGTAAGGGTCACTGCGTGGAGAGAGTGATGGAGGCTCTGTGTTCACTGTATAATCACAGCTCACCCCTCTGCTTCCCACTGACGGCAGACGTCTGAATAAATCATCTTTGTTCACAGTAAACTGGCAGGACACATCTCCAGACGCACTCTTTAATGTCATGGCTTCTATATAAGGCACGCTTTCATCTCCAGTGTAAAGTTGGCATCTGGTGGCCTCCCCAAAATGCTTGGGTATGTCACAGCCAATGGCGATGGAACCATCATGCCTGACCGTTATGTTAGGCTTCTGCAGTCTGTCTGTGTTGAGAGACCAAACAACTATCAGATAGTCCACACAAATTAGAGGTAACATGCTGTAAAATTCATTGACTTTATCAAACACTAAACTGACTAGAATGTGAGAATTCTCACCCAGAACAGTCAATGAAACAAGTACAGAGAGACTTGATTTAATGTTCTCTGCAGATTCTGCTGTGAGGTAAGAACACCCCACTTTAGCCTCTAGAGGGGAGCTCTGACGCGTCCACTGCTGGATCTGAGCACCAGTGAGGGAGATTTGGCATGATTTATGGCTGTATGGAGCAGCTTCTATCCCATCCAGGTAGAAGACACACAGAGACGCAGACTGAGACTGAGGTACTTCACAGGTCATCTGAACTGTGCTGTTCTCTCTGAGGACTGCAGGGGAGATCTTCAGGTTGGGCTTTGGAGGAGGAGCAGCAGCAAGTGCTTCTGTGAAACAATAACAGACATAGGCCTACCTCTTTTTTTTTATTTAAGGTACACATTGAGCAAGACTTTACCATATCTGGACATTATAAGACTTTTTGGAATTTAATTGTCCGTGCGTAGCGGTCAATTTGACACAGTACACAGCAGGCCTACATATTGGTCAAAGACTCATTTAATCTTCTCTTTCATAGTGTTGTGTTTCATAATACAGGCCAGGGCAAATATCCCTATGGTGCCCAGCCTTTTTGTGTTGGTGATATAAGGATCACAGAACTGACTCTTGGTGGTCAGAGGATATCACATATCCAATGCTCCACAGTCTTTCAGTCAATGGCATTCTATTTGAATAACTTTGAAATGACAGGACATATCTTACCTTTAACAGTAACCGAAACAGCTTGTGAATGCTGTGATAGTTTATCAGCACACTTCACTCTGACTGTAGCAGGTAATTGGTCCAAACCTGACCATTTCAACAGTTCTTTCCCTGTGAAGGACTGCTGGCATGTTGGGACTTTGTAGGTACTCGCCTCTTTATCTGCTAAGGAGAAGATACAGTCTGACGAAGGATGAGACCCAGAGAGCGAACACTTCAGATCAACTGAGTCTGTCTCACTTAGAATGTTTGAGGACGCTGTCAAATTAGGGGACGACCCTGTGAAAATGCATTTTTGAAGAAAAAACGATTTCATGACATCTCCAATACTCCACACAGTCTTCACGGCATCATTACACTACATTACATTACATTTGGCTGACGCTTTTTAACCAAAGCGACTTACAACATGGTAAAATGTTTTACGCTTTTTAAAGCAATTCTAACTACAATTATAAAAACAACAAAGTAACTTTCAAATGTGAAGACATATCTTACCTGTAACAGTAACTGAAACAGTTTTTGATATCTGTGATGGATTATAAACAGTGTAGCAGTTCATTTTGACTTCAACAGGTAATGTGACCAAAACTGGCGATATCAGGTGTTTTCCTGTGAGGGACAGCTGGCATGTTGGGGCTGAGTATTTATTTGCCTTTTTATCCGGTAAGGAGACGACATATATACACTCTGACAAAGAAGGAGACCCAGAGACCGCACAGCTCAGATAAACTGAGTCTGTCTCACTTAGAATGGATGAGGACACTGTCAAAGTAGGGGACGACCCTGTGAAAATGCATTTTTGAAGAAAAAACGATATGTTAATGACAAGTATGATGGTCTAACAATTGAAGCACAATGTTAACCTAAAGAAGAAGCAACTGTGGTCAAACACAGAAGAAGTCAGCATGATATGATAAAGCCTCATAATAAAATCACTGACGCTGGCTTTAAAGGTGAAAACACTGCTGTACAATGGGTTGAATAGGAAGGCACCAAATTTGAATCATGAATAAAAAACTACAGTATTATACTAATATCCCTGCTTGCATCGAGAATTTAGAAAAAAGGTCTTTCGAGACACAGATTATTAGGCTACAGTATAATTGCAATATATATGTACTTATATAATTTCAATATAAGTGACTCAATCATATAATTAACATCTGTCATTTTAATCTGTCATAGATTGTAAACTGACCTTGGGCTTTTGTGATGAGAAATGGATCTAAGGAAAGAGAGATGAGGAAACAAGATAGAACAAGTTTTCTTATTCAAAAACAAACAATACCCAACACATTTATTGGTTGGCTACACTGTAAAAAATGGCTGTGAAATTCACAGTTATTTACAGGAAATTTCACAGTAGCACTACTGTATATGCTTTTTACAGTAGAATGTTGTAAAATTTACAGTAACGCCCCTACAATTACAGTAGTCCAAGTGTTACTGTAAACATTACAGTAGTCAAAGCACTACTGTAAAACAAACACAGTATAGCCACTATAGTACTGTAAATAGTAAAGTAAACTACTGTATTTTTTCTTTTCAACAATTGGCCAGTAAGTTACTGTAAATACAACTGAAATCACAGTATTTAATTGGTTTTCATTTTACAGTGAATGCATAAAATACTGTAAATGTAAAAGCGGTACCTTTACTGTAAAAAGTATTCACAGTAACTTGCTGGCAACAATTGGGCAGTAAGTTACTGTAAAACTACTGAAATCACAGTATTTAATTGGTTTTCATTTCACAGTGAATACATAAAATACTGTAAATGGAAATGCGGTACCTCTACTGTAAACTACAGTTACAGTAGTAAGTGTTACCTTAGAAATTACAGTAGTCAAAACACTACTGTAAACAAATCACAATATAGCCACTAGTAGCCTAGGCTACTGTAAATAGTTAAGTAATATAGCCTATGTTTTCCGTTTTTTAATCTTATCTTTCTTTTAACTCATAATGACATACCAGAGACGGTTGAGAAAGTCAATTTGATGTCAAGAATTAAGGCTTTGATCACACTATTGAGCAAGCATAACACATTTCAGCCTAATATTTTTCCACGATTGTTTTTAACGGCTGCTTATCGCCTCTTGACAAGCGCATGCGCACACGCAGTAATTCCCATCCCCCACCCCTGACTTTTCAACTCCAGCCAAAGTGACTTCACTTCAACCGTCACTTTTCAATCATGAATCTGACTGCAATTTTCAACTCTGTACAAACATCATATTCAAGGTAAGAATTACAGTACTTTTGTATGCCAATTGAAAACGGGAATTTATTAGAAATGTATTGTTTTCACAATGAAATGTTAACCAAAGCCATTATTGACATGTTAGAATCAGCATAGCACATATCGATAGCTAGAACTAGCGAGCTAACGTCGCTAGCGTTAGCGATGTTAGCTGTTAATGTTAACTTTTCCAGTAACTAACTTAACCATCATGTGGGATTTTTCGAATGATAGTCAATATCATATCTAGCAATAATTCAGTCTGATATGTCGTTATGAATGTAGAGCTTTAGTTTGAATGAAATATCAGACGCAAGTAGCTTAGCTTAAAGTGGCTGTTACCATGCAGGCTGAAGGCTGAAGTTAGCTAGCAGACAGACACAGGTGAAAGTTGTTAACGTTAGCAGCTAGTTAGTAACATTACTTTGCGAACTCCATGGGGCATGGGTAGTTAACATTAAACTTAATACATGTAGTGTTGATGCATAATATAGTGTTGCTATAACTGGAAAGAGGACCAGTAAAACAAATTAATGAAGTAGGCTGATGTGTAAGTTATCTCACCCCTAATTTAGGAACTGTTGTTTTGCATAGTCATGCTCATAGATCCGTCATATATAGTGGATGTGAAAGGGGAGCATTTGGGGAATTTCAATTACCAGAAATATCATGCCGATAAGTAAAGGGATCTTTAGTTTGTGAAGGGTAGTTTGGCTAAATGGTATTCATTTTATAGCCTTTATTTATCAATGTAAGTCACCAATTTTTGGTGACTTACATTGAGGCATGTGTTTATTTAAGATGCATGTGAGTGTAGTAGTGCTTCAGTTATGGTCTTTTCATGTTCTGTGTGTTTTGCAATGTATTAATTAATGTAAGCCTCTTTCTGTTCCCTCTGTTAGTAGGTGGTGTGAGGACTGCTGCCCTGAGAACGCTGTGTCAGAGACACTTAGGCTGTGTGCATTTTGGAATGTTCCAAATGTGTGTCACTTCCATAAGGAAGAAGTTCCAAGCCTGCAAGTGAGTTCACTCACCAAATAGAGACACACGCATATAGCATTTAAAGCCTACCTTACATTGCCAGACTTTGCAAAGATTTGGAAAAGATGTTTTAAAAACTACAGTCTCAGACCCTCTCACATCTAAAGACAATTCATTGAGTTTTTAGTCACAGTCTAGTCACAGGCCAGTCTCAGATTAGGATTTTGCAAAGACTGTGGGTCACTATTTACAAGACTGCTGCTAAATTCCTTCAAATGATTTCCATCGTGCAATAGGCTACACGTCATCATTCACAGGAAATCACATGATAGCCTACTCATATCAAAGTAATTTTTTCGCGTTTCTGCAGCATTGTTTGATGTGTGACATCACTAACAGATATAGAGTTGTTCTGTCACGTAGAACAGCCGACTAATACATTTTAAGAAATGAAATAACAAATAATCATAAAGGCTACAGCTGTCGCCTATTTTGCCCCTTCCTGTTTCATGTTCGCGCAAGGTTACTATTGGTTTTTAATGTTCACGTCACTATTTGCATGAGCCACGACTGAAAAGACTTCCGATAATATCAAACAAGTTTGATATTGTCGTAACGGCAAAACTAGAAAAAGACTGCCTCCGACGGACTTATAACCGCTAAGATTGGCACCTTACACTAAACGATTTAGATGACGGGAGCGCGCTGCGATTTCAGTACAACTCCCAAGATTTCCGCCCGATTTTGGAAATTTAGTCGCCGACTGTTAAAACAGACCAAAATCGTGCAATGTAAGCCAGCCTTAATATGTGTGCATGTACTGTATTTGTGTCTGTAACTGTTTAGTTTATCCCCTCCTTTCATGTGTCTGTTATGACTTTGTGGACTCAACTGTCAACAACTGTCCAGGGCGAAGTCGGTCTACCCTGATGGCACTACCTGATGGCACTACCCTGATGATGTCTGTTAGCCATGGCTGCTGCCCTCAACATGGTGTAAGTGTTTGTGTTTTATTTATGTTCATAAATAAACTGATATCAAGAAGTAACATAGATGGTGACAAGGGTGGCAAGGGTGCCTCATGGCAAGGTAATTATCATTTCTATTTCTACATCTGATTGCCTTGCTTATTTTTTAAAGCTATGATTTGTTTTGTATGGCAATTGCTGTTTATTAACAAATTATATGGCAATTGCTGTTTATTCTTTTTAGGAGCCATCCAGAAGTCCCAGCCTGGAGCCAGAGGCTGCTATTGCAAGTCAGATGGGAGATGGCCTACAGTATGTTAGGCATCAGAAAAGTGGTGTTCGCATGAAGGCAGAGTTGCCGCAGGCAATTATGAGATTAGGTATGATATCACATAGACATACTTCTGTTCAGAAGTGTAGGGTCACTTCGAAATGTCCCCTTTCCAAAAAAAAAACACTGGACATATCAAAGTGAACTCCCAAACTGTGCTATGGTGGTGTATTGTACACATCTGCATTACTTCTATCTATTGCACCTGACTAGTGTGGGTTTGCTTTTATTTGTCACACAACCGGAGTAGTTTGCATTAATTACTGTATATTCATGAACGGGGTCAATTGTAATGTATGCTTTCTTTCTCTTTTTCAGACACTTGACATTTACTGCGAAAGGTACCATCAGAGCACCTCTCCCTACCCTGCAGGATACCTATACCAGAAGAGTACAACAACGGCCCAAAAGTATTTCAAAAGACATTTCACGCTCTGACCACGGACTGTTTAAACCACTGAGGTCAAGCAGACGTCTCTGTTCCCACGTGGCAGACTGAGGGAACACCCACAAAACAGACTGGGGATGAGTTTCTTTACTCCGCATCCTGTACACACACAACTCCTTATACTACATTACATAGACTTGCCAGTTGCCATACTGCACTTACACACACTGCGCTTTTAACCCCCTTATCTGTGTCAAATCAGATAAGGTTGTGGTTGTGTTCAAACCATGTCTACTGTTGTCTGTCAACATCCACTTCAGTCATACATTTGAAATGTCTTAAATAAATAACAAAAGTTAAAATTGTTTTATTGTCTGCAGTTAACTGAAATATTTTGGAATATGAGTTATTCTATTAATGATTGCTCATGTAAGTTCAATTGAATTCACAGTATTTAACTGACTTAGCTTTTACAGGGAAACAACCAATACTGTAAATACAACTAAAAAAAAAAAAAAATCTTAATTTAAAATCAATTGTTTTTCACTTTACAGCGAATACATAAAATACTGTAAATGAAAATGCGGTACCTTTACTGTAAAAAGTATTCACAGTAACTTACTGGCAACAATTGGCCAGTAAGTTACCGTAAATGGAAATACAGCACCTTTACTGTAAAAGGTTTTCACAGTAACTTACTGGCAACAATTGGCCAGTAAGTTACTGTAAATGGAAATACAGTGCCTTAACTGTAAAAGGTATTCACAGTAACTTACTGGCAACAATTGGCCAGTAAGTTACTGTAAATGGAAATACAGCACCTTTACTGTAAAAGGTTTTCACAGTAACTTACTGGCAACAATTGGCCAGTAAGTTACTGTAAATACGACTGAAATCACAGTATTTAATTGTTTTTCATTTTACAGTGAATATATAAATACTGTAAATGGAAATACAGTACCTTTACTGTAAAAGGTATTCACAGTAACTTACTGGCCAATTGTTGCCAGTAAGTTACTGTAAATTTTACAGTAAATTTTTTACAGTGTACCTCTGGTAAATTTGTGTTAAAGACATTTAAACATAATCAACTTTTGGTCATTTGCTCTTATTACGAGACTCTCTTGTTTATTCTGCTCTTTAGCTCAACTGAATGGTTGTCTGTTGGGTTCAGATTAGGGGATGCAATGGCCATGACAGACGTTTTGTGTTCAGTAAACAGTTTCTCTGTTGAGGACATATGCTTTGGATCATCGACCTTCTGGATGATCCAATTATGACCCCCTTAATGTCTTGACAGAGAAAGACAGATTTTGATTGAAAATACAGATAAACTATATTGCCAAAAGTATTGGATCACCTGCCTCGTCTCACGTATGAATTCAAATGACATCCCATTCTTAATTCATGACATTGGTCCACCCTTTGCAGCTATAACAGCTTCAATTTCTCTGGGAGGGCTTTCCACAAAGTTTAGGAGTGTGTTTATGGGAATTTTTGACAATTCTTCCAAAATTGCATTTGTCTGACTCTGATATTGGACAAGGAGGCTGGCTCTCAGTCTACGCTTTCATCCCAAAAGTTCATCCACGCCAAACTCTGTCATCCATGACTTAATAGACCTTGCTTTGTGCACTGGTGCACTGTCATGTTGGAACAGGAGGGGGTCATCCCCGAGTTAGTTTTAGTGAAAGGAACTCTGAATGCATCAGCATTAACCAAAAGATTTTAGACAATTCCATGCTCCCAACTTTGTGGGAACAGTTTAGGGATAGCCCCTTCCTGTTCCAGCATTGTTATAGCTGCAAAGGGTGGACCGACATAATATTATGGAATCGGATTAAAAATGGAATGTCACTTAAGTTCATATGCGAGTCCAGGCAGGTGACCCAATACTGTTGGCAATATAGTGGATTTAAATGGAGTTCATGATACCATCCACCCTGACGTTCCCAGAGTCTTTCAAAAGCAGTATCACAGATCCAGACACCACACTTATCAATGTATTGTAGGGCTATTTTCAGTATAGTCACCCGTACAGTATGTACATCAAACCCACGATAAATGTTTGTTTCCCTATAAGGTTCATTTAATTTCATCTGACCCCGTCCCCGTAATATAAACTCCAACCGTTTACATTAAATTACCAAACTTCTTTTCCTGACAACCATTTAAATTGTCTATTTTTTTGGAGACTTGCTGCCCCCATGTGCTACTTTTTCTGTAACTTTAATACCTAATATCTGATTAATACCTAATTTTAGATATGTTGACAAAATGTCAGCGCTGTACTTACAGTTTAGGTGAATAGTAAAAATGACTCCATAGAGAAAACACACCATACTGCATACAGCCATGTCGATGAAGGAGCTGAAAAGGGGTCTGACACACAGACATCAAACAGGGGGAACAGGAAAACCACACACCAGAGAGAGTTTCCTACGACAATGAAATGAAACCGATATGAAGAGGAGGCCTACAGCCCTTAACCCACAACCCTCACTGAAAAATACACATATGCAGGGGTAAAATGAGTTGTACATTTGTTTTAATTACCTTTCATAACCATAATCATCATAGCTGCATATTGTTCACCAACCTCTTTTAGATCTGCTAAGAGTGAGAGTTGGGGCAAGTGGAAGTGTGTAAAGTGTGTAAATACGCTACACTTATTTATTAGCCTACAGTATTATTGGAGCATTCATCACAACTCGTTATCTGGCTCATTCTACTCCTTCTCCTTTCCTCACCTTCTCTGCTGCCTCCACATGGACGTTGGTGGCAAGTGTGGATGCACTAGGCTTCACCTGTTGCAAGATCTCTAGTGGCAGGTATAGTTTTGACTGGCTGGTGCCCTCGTCATTGATGAACAAGCTGCAAAGTAGGATATTGATAAATATAGAAAAATAGGTTTTGGATACAACTGCAGGTACTATGAACAGCTGATCCAGGACATCACGGTGAGCTGTTGCTGCCGTGCAAATCCTGGGGACCGCCAGGAGGAGAAGCAGCAGCAGCGGTTACAACATGAGGGCATTCAGAGCCAGCAGACCTCTGCTTTGGAAAGCCCCTCTGCCTCTCCTCTCTTATCTTCAGGATG
This sequence comes from Sardina pilchardus, assembly GCF_963854185.1. Lineage (NCBI taxonomy): Eukaryota > Metazoa > Chordata > Actinopteri > Clupeiformes > Clupeidae > Sardina > Sardina pilchardus. The sequence continues at coordinate 3,868,704 of NC_085002.1, read as the reverse complement.
AACGGTTCTCATGTCTTCCTTTTTGTATACATGTCCAAATAGCCTAAAGGTACTTGGTGTCAGTCTTACTGATATATTAACATTAATGAAGATAACAATACAGAATGTAACATACCGGTTATGTTAGTTTAAGTTGATGGTTTAGTCTGTGATTGGTTGATAAAGACATTGTTTTGAGAGAGAGTCAGATAATTTAACACCTATCAAGTGCCATTATGTTTTAAATCCACCTTACATCTACTGTAGTCTAGTCTTCAGTTGAATTAAAAAATCACAAATACAGCGTACCTGTGAATGTGAAAACATAAGTGTACAGAAAACATAAGTGTGAGGAAGACATGTGGTGTTCGGAAGTGAGGTGTGTCAAAGCAGGAAAGTTGACAGCTCTGGTCTTGACAGGCAGATACCAGGAACACCAATATTGATCACTTACCTCAAGGCAATGGCATCACTCCCGGTAAAATAATGTAAGACGTTCCCATTTTGCTGGAAAGACACAAGATGTTTTTCATGGTTTATGAAAGAAATCTCAATTATACATTCTCAGCCAAACAGGGAGTTGTGGGGGTGACTGGAGAAAGTGAAGGGTTAAAGGTTTTCTGGTTAATCAGGACAGCTTCTTCATTGCATCTCATGTATTCCCTCAATAGCCAGCTTAATAGTCCTATAAATAATGGGAAGACTTTGTCTAGGGCAGACTTGTTGCTCTGCTCACCTAGGGTGCTTGTGTGTTTGTAGCCTGTCTACCCCATCGTGAATAAAGCTTTGTACACTACCGTACAGTCGGGCTGTGGTGCAGATTGTTTGCATCTCTGTGGATTATACTGTATTTTATTTCATTTTTCACCACATATTCACCTTATAGGAACCAACTTCTGGTTGACATAAAAAAAAAAATGTCCAGCTATTGCTTTAAATCTACACTTCCTATAGGTCCCAGAACAGGGCCATACCGACAAAGATTACAAAACAAATAAACAAAAAAGGAACAATATGATTTTTCTTAATTATTATTATTTTTACTATAGTGTTTTTTATTATTATTAGAAAATAAACCATTTCCAGAAGTATATCAACAAAATATAAACATTTGTGTTACTAATTATATTTTCTAAATATACAAGTAGATAAAACAATCTGTAAAACAGTCTCCCTCTGTGTCTACAAGACATCACACTGCAGAATGAGCTGGAATATGTGGACATCGCAGCGTTAATCATTATCAGTCTGAAAGAGACAGCAATAAAGAGCAAGTACAGCTTGTCAAGCACCTTCCCGCAAGCCGCAGCGAGACGCTACTCGGTAATCGACCAAATTAGTCAGACGGTAAGGCTGAAGCAAATTATTAAAATAATACCGGTGCCCCTGTCCATATTTAAATAACAAACAGCCTAAACACATATGCCTATAATTAGCCTACACATCACCTAAGCTGTATAATTGTGCCTCACTACGTTTTAAAGGCTCATGTGTGCTAATGACCGCAGATTTTAAAAGGCCTACGTTGATAGTTTATCATGAGTTTAAAGCAGTATGCCTACAATTAAATAGGCCTAGTGTTTATTAGTTACAGATGGAGTCAGTCAGTTGGCTAGGCTAAGCAGAGGACAGACAGACAAAAACCTGAGACAAACCTGCGTGAATGAATGACGTCATAGATTTGAACATTCTATCGCCTTTATGACGTGCCCCTATGAACCTAAAGTTGCTGAAGTTGCATCCGAACATTACCATTTCTTCTGAACTCCGATACAAGTGTAACACTGTTTAGCGTCTACTCGTCGGATAGAGGAACTACTGAAATATCTTCGCAAGCTTCAAATGGTGGATAAGTAGCATAGGCCAAGCAATGAATTTGTTTATTGGTGTGTATGAGTCGTCATCGTGTGTGTCTAACTAGTTTGAGTGAGAAAAAGGCTGCAGTACAAGGCTGCATTACACTATACTGTAGACCTATTAATAATTGATTATTCTGAACAATTTAATGTCTGTCTAATGTAGCCAACACCACATCATGTAATCTGTGTTGTTCTTAATTTTCTGTCTACACTAGATTGCAGTGTCAGTTCATTTTCAATGTTCTTGCAGGGATCTTTGGTTCAGCTATCATTCTCTTTCTTTTTACTTGTTGTTCATTTTTAACCACATATCTTTTGTTTCAGTCAATTATTGGAGGGAAACAGCTGAGAGGTTAAATTTAGTTCATAAACGTACTGTATATTGCATTGCATCTCATTATGAACCCATTTTTGATATCTCCCATTTACACAGGTTCACATTATGGAAGCCGTTAAGAGCTTCGTTCCCTGCCTGAGCAACTGAGCTGAGACCCCAGCCAGGTCCCAGGACATGGGGAACACGGTGAGCTGTTGCTGCCGTGCAAATCCAGGGGACCGCCAGGAGGAGGAGCAGCGGTCACGACATGAGGGCAGTCAGAGCCAGCAGACCTCTGTCGAAGTATTGGAGGGTGGCTCAGTGACACCACGCACTACAAGTGCAGATAGGTAAGACAGAGAACAATTGTACGCCTGTGATGTTCTACTTGTATGGCCATCAGTCAGCACAGTGCTCTACTTAAAATACATAGATGAGGATAAAAATCAAGCTGATCAGCTGTTCATACCTGCAGTTGTATCCAAAACCCATTTTTCTATATTTAGCAAACTATAGCCTATATCCTATTTTACAGCTCTGACTCACCATTGTTCACCAATGAAGAGGGCACTAGCCAGTCAAAACTAGACCTGCCACTAGAGATCTTGCTGAAGCCTAGTGCATCCATACTTGCAACCAATGTCCATGTGGAGGCAGCTTCTGCGGTGGACAAGAGTAAACTCCAATATCAACAGGAGTTAGCTGCTGCAGAGCTGGTGTCGGACGTTTTGACCGAGAGCAAACTCCGATATCAACAGGAGGTAGCTGCTGCAGGGCTGGTGTCGGAAGTTTTGACCGAGAGCAAACTCCGATATCAACAGGAGTTAGCTGCTGCAGAGCTGGTGTCGGACGTTTTGACCGAGAGCAAACTCCGATATCAACAGGAGGTAGCTGCTGCAGGGCTGGTGTCGGAAGTTTTGACCGAGAGCAAACTCCGATATCAACAGGAGTTAGCTGCTGCAGAGCTGGTGTCGGACGTTTTGACCGAGAGCAAACTCCGATATCAACAGGAGGTAGCTGCTGCAGGGCTGGTGTCGGAAGTTTTGACCGAGAGCAAACTCCGATATGAACAGGAGGTAGCTGCTGCAGGGCTGGTGTCGGAAGTTTTGACCGAGAGCGTACTCCGATATCAACAGGAGGTAGCTGCAGCAGGGCTGGTGTCGGAAGTTTTGACCGAGAGCGTACTCCGATATCAACAGGAGGTAGCTGCTGCAGGGCTGGTGTCGGAAGTTTTGACCGAGAGCAAACTCCGATATCAACAGGAGGTAGCTGCTGCAGGGCTGGTGTCAGCCCAACTGGATATGAATGTGCAGTCAAAGAGTGCTCCCTTTGCAAAGCTGTACACAGGTTTTCATTTCATGGAGAGGCCGGAGTCCTTGGGTTGCTCTCTCAAGGTCCGTAAGATGCCGCTGCTGATGACGCCAATTAAGAAGGCACTTTCTGAGCTTCATCAGCTTGTTGCAAGCCTAAATGGTTCTGCACATGATTCAGCCAAGGACATGAAGCTCAGAGAGGAGCTTTGCCATGGTGAAAGCATGAACATCCTCTCCTCATTTAAAACCGATGAAGCTGGATTGGCTGAGATTAGGTAAGTGGCACCTACTGATATAATTTCAGACAATAATCATTTTACCTTGGTAAGTCTTAGTGAGATGCATCTCCTTATTAACACTCATCTTTCATCTGTTTGTGTTCAGAGACTCTGCTGCAGACTCTGCCCCCCACGTGGTGTTTGGCCTGAGCACGGCATCTTCACTGGGCAACCTGGTGGAGCCAAAAGACACCTCAGTGAGATCCCCGATTTCCAAGCAGGACAAGCTACGCTTGGAGGCGAAGAGTTTACCCCCTGCACAGGTCATCAAATGGCTTGTGTTAATGGAGAGGCCATTGTCCCTGGGCCCCATCACCTTACCAGCTGTAAAGCTGGAGAACCGGCTGGTTCAGAATCCGTCGGCTGAGGTGGTGGTGAATGACGCTCCAAAGGGGCAGTCAACCTCTCCCTACAGTGAGGAGGGTCTGTATCATGGTGAGGTGGTGATTGAGAATGTGTTGGAGATGCAAGATCTCATGGAAAGGACCGGCAAATGATCTTAAATACAAGGATACAAGGATGTTTATTTGTCACATGTATATGATTACTGATGTAAAGAATGCACTGAAATTGTCAATTGTGAATGATTGCTGTACTGATATATTTTCTTGACATTTACATTTGTCAGTAAAAGTCTCTTGTCACTCCTCTCAATACAGCTCCAGATCAGGACCAGGACCAATACAGCTTTGGGCCGCCCGTGGACATTTCTGTTTACAGTGAGAGTGAATGGAAAGGGCAGACCACCAAGAGCATCGTCATCAGAAAAGTCTGTTTTACATGTTACGCTTGCATTTTCACTGTTCACAAGTTTAATGAGAGAGGTCTGTGGGGATAGATTCATCAGTCCCGCTCTCGCCATTTTTTGTCCCGCTCCTGCCTGCATCTGTTCCATATGCAATAGGGGTCTGCGGCAGTGCAGACCTCTACCATGAAGCTTATTATTAATCCTCATTCACTCTGTTTCTCTGTGTGGGCTATTCTCCAGGGCTACGCTGTGCTCTCCCAGTGCTTTGGATTCCTCCGGCGGGTCAAAGGTGACAACTACTGTGCCCTGCGAGCCTCCCTGTACCAGGCGCTGATGCACACTAACAAACTTCCTTGCTGGCTGCAGCAGAAGAGCATCTTATTGGTATGCCCATCTTCTCTACCCTAGGCTGCACATTGTTGGGAGAGTTACCATGGTCTCATACAGAATGGACTGCAGTGTCTCCCAAGACATTCAACTATGTTTTTCTTTGTTTTGAAAAGCTGTGGGATCTATTCATTTTCAAGTGGAGAAAAGTATGAGAAAATGTGATTCACTGTTAACCACAGTCATTTGTTTCTAGTAGAGCAAGGTTTAATCAGGACCTTCAATGTTTCAAACATTTCACTTGAATTTTCCCATTGTCCTAGATACCTGAACAGCTCGAGTCTAGGTATGGTCTGATTAAAGGCTGGCTGTTCCCTGACACATGCAAGCATACAGGTGGGATCGACAAGTCTGTGGGTCTGCTGAAATGCTATCTGCGCCTTCTCCAGAATTGGGTACAAATATCATTTGTATACTGTTGCAGTGGTTAGATATTGTGTTACCTGTAGCAATATTTTAATCTTGGTTAACATTTTATTTTTCCATATCAGTCAGTATTGCAAGGCACACATTCAGTTTGCTGAGATTCTGTATGTTCATGTCTCTACAGTGGCATGCGGCGGCAGCCTCCCCTGGGGTCGAAGGTCGCAGGAGTGTGTGTGAGCAGCTGTTTCAGGGCGGAGAAGACGAGTTCGGTGTCATAGAGGCACTCAAGCTACTCATGCTAGCCCATGCCGTGGACTTGCATGCAGCCAAACAGAGGGGCGACAACGTGCCAATCCTCTGCTGGCTGCTATTCGCCCGCGATACCTCCTCGTCCCCACGCTCATACCTTGCCAACCACCTGAGTCAGGTTGGCTTCAGTAGAGGCATGGAGCAGGTGAGAGGGGTCAGGGAGACAGTTGTTGTTGTTGTTGTTGTTGCTGTCCCATTGATTGGCAGATTGAATATTCTATCAAAGGTTTCTTTTGTAACATGGTTTACTAATGTCTGAATTCTTCAATTCTCCATTATAGGTAGACATGTTTCTCCTGAGTTGCGCAATGCGCCTGACCATCAAGGTCTACCGCCTGCACATGGCTGAAACAGAGGAGTTCATCTCATTTTACCCAGATGACAGCATTCAGGACGGGCACTGTGTCTGCCTGGCAACCGAGGACGACCGCCATTATAACGTGGCATTTGGCAACCCTGTCTATGCCGAAGAGGACTTCTCTGAAGAATCTGACTGATTGGCCAACCAGCTATTCTGCCGCTGCTTGATTGTTGACTCAAGTGATCAACGTCCAATCATGGCCAACTCAGGATACAATTTCTCACATTTCAAACTTACCCTACTAAATAAATTATCTCAGCATCATATTTATGACTGTATTGTGAATTCTTTGTCCTTTGGAAGATGTAGACAAGGTATAGCTCATTGTTGACTATGCACAGCAATGATAACTGTAATGAAGGGATTTTAAAGACTTCAGTGGATCCCCACGTGTCTCCTACCCTTTTAAACATCAGCTGAGCAGCAAAGCAAATACAGCAAATACAAAACAAGTGCCAGCCCTATCAATGGGGAAAGGTATACTGTTATATCTGAATGTAAATGTTTTATAATGTATTGGTATACTAAAATACACTGACAACACATAGACCTAAATACTTTACTATGAGTATACAATTCAATGGTTTCTACAACCCCTGTTCCCCCCCAAAAAATGAGCTGCTGTGAAAAGAAGAAATTAATTTTATTAATTGCAAATGAAGTAGAACCATATTTAATTCAAATAAAAAGTAAAGTCACAGTCATAAATAGTGGGGTTTTTTTTACTACAAATCCCAGTCATCCCAGACATGACCGGTTACATGAACTATTGTTCATTGTATTGTTTGTATTGTTAGCACGCTGTGTGACATGGATGTCAAATCGAGGTGAATGGATATAGAATGGAGTGAATTCACCCATCACATGACACAATGAAAGACCTGGCAGGATATTGTGGTTCGGTCCATCCTTGTGTGTGTGTGTGTGTGTGTGTGTGTGTGTGTGTGTGTGTGTGTGTATGTGTTCAAATGTTAGAGAGTAAAAAAGTTTTTTCAAAGTAGAGAATATCACTGCACACTGGTCAGGCCTAATATAAAGCGAAATGTTCGCATTGTTCACTCCTAATAAACATTTAATATTAGACTGCATGATAAAGATTCTAATATTACAATATTAGAGTGCAGTGATAAAAAAAATATTATGCTACTGCACTTCATCAGCACCTAGGATCTATGGCTATGGCTATGGCTATGGCTATGGCTATGGCTATGGCTATGGTTATTTAGCAGACGCCTTTGTCCAAAGCGACATACAAATAAATAACAATACAAATTAAATTAACAGTGAACAATTACAAACTAGGGAGAATAGTAATATTATCAGTAAAACAAAAATTTTAAGCACTAACCTAATGAGAAACAAAACAGTGAAATGAGAATAGCAATCAAATAAGTCACTCAGTTAATTATATATAATAATAATAACTAAAGCATGGTATGGCTAAATTTAAGGACAATAGCAAAATAAATTTCAAATTCTATTAATAGACAAATTATAACAAAACAATACTATTATACAAACCATAACACATCACAAACTCAAAGGACTAAGGGCATATTAAATAAATATGCCTTAAGACCCCTCTTAAAAGATCCAAAGCTGTTGCTGGAACGGAGAGCACTGGGCAACTCATTCCACCAACATGGAACCACTGAAGAATAGGATCTACAATTTGACCTAGCATGTATGGTTGGTCGACATAACAGACGCTCCTCAGAAGATCGCAATCTACAAGTGGCTAGCGCACATAGATCTTTATATCTGTTTCTATACATGCTTAATGCTTATGATGGATGTCTTGGGTAGGTAGGTCATGATCCCTGTCCAGCACCACTCGCCTGCGGTACTGTAGGTAGATGTGGTAGGCCTGTTATGTAGCCTACAGTAATCATTATGCATAGCCTACTCAAGTTGCTCAACGTCTTTCTAACACCTCATAATTGGTCAACATTCGGATAGCTTTATGATTAATTAACTCGGAGAGCCTTTATGCCTGCAACTCTAATAACGTGTTCATTAAAACATTAAGACTGTGAAGTGCTGATAAGCATCTAAGCATTGGAGAGACTTGTCGTTAATTTCCGGAGACAATCTTCATATCGTGAACAGGTAGGCTAGGCGAAATGCCTCTCAATTGACACGATCTCATTCCAACAGCTTGCTGCCTGCTGTGTTGGCTATACCTGCAGTTGTGAGGAGAAACGACGTAGCATGATGCCTTGTTCGTTATTTGATTTGATTATAAGACAAACGTCAAGAGTCAAGACTAGGCTACTGCTTAATTAGGCTACCTCAGCCAGGAGGTTATGTTTTCATCGGGGTTTGTTTGTTGGTTTAGTTTGTCTGTTTGTTGGCAAGATAACTCAAAGAGTTATGGATTTCGATGAAATTGTCAGGGAAGGTCTGAAATGACCCAAGGGAGAAACGACTAAATTTGTGAGTGATCCGTATTCTGGATGCAGTAGAGTGGGCGGTTATGTTAGGTTTGCGCTCTGAGTGCTTTTCTAGGCTACACTGTGGCCTAGGCTCCACTCTAATGGGACAAGACGTGTCTTTCGGATGGAACTGCCCCTCACATCATTTCACCACTGCAATGTACAGTTAGACAGAGGAGGAGAAAATGATTAAGCAAAATTGTCTTTTTACAAATTTTATGTCAGCAAAAAAAAAAAAAAAATTGCTTTTACGAGTTGCACCAAATCAGTCAGATGTTGAGGCTGAAGCAAATTATGAAAATAATATTGGTAGCCCCGTCTATTTTTAAATAACAAGGCTAAACACAGAAGACAGACAGTCAAAACTCCGAGACCCCTGAGGCAGACCAGACTCTGACGTAGCCTAAACGTTTGACATCAACGTCATAGATGGTCAACATTCTATGGCCTTTATGACGTGCCCCTATGAACCTAAAGTTACTGGAATATTCATCCAAACATTACCATTTCCTCTGAACCCCGATACGAGTGAAACACTGTTTAGCGTCTACCCGTCAGATAGAGAAACTACTGCAATATCTTCACAATCTTCAAATGGTGAATAAGTAACTTAGGCTAAGGCAAAGAATGTGTTTATTTGTGTGTATTTCGTGGGTGTCTAACTAGTTTCCCTCAGTTTGAGTGAGAAAAAGGCTGCAGTACAAGGCTGCATTACAATAATGCAGGCCTATCATTAATGTATTATCCTAAAAAAATCCAAGACTGTCTCATTTTTAATTTTCTGTCAACAGTTCATTTTCGATGTTCATGCAGTTAGGTTAAAGTGGAGGGTTAGTAATCAAGGATCTTTGGTCATTCTCAATCACCTTGCATCGGTGTATTTGTTTCAGCCAATTTTTGGAGGAAAACAGCTGAGAGATCAACTTTAGTTAGTAAACTTACTGTATATTGCTGTATAGCTCATTATGAACTATTTTTTAATCTCTCCCATTTACACAGGTTCACATTATGGAAGCCGTTAAGAGCTTCGTTCCCTGCCTGAGCAACTGAGCTGATACCCCAGCCAGGTCCCAGGACATGGGGAACACGGTGAGCTGTTGCTGCCGTGCAAATCCTGGGGACCGCCAGGAGGAGGAGCAGCGGTCACGACATGAGGGCAGTCAGAGCCAGCAGACCTCTGTCGAAGTATTGGAGGGTGGCTCAGTGACACCACGCACTACAAGTGCAGATAGGTAAGACAGAGAACAGTTGTACGCCTGTGATGTTCTACTTGTATGGCCATCAGTTAGCACAGTGCTCTACTTAAAAGGCATAGATGAGGATAAAAATCAAGGATCAGCTGTTCATACCTGCAGTTGTATCTGAAACCCATTTTTTTATATTTATCAAACTATATCCTACTTTGCAGCTTTGACTCACCATTGTTCACCAATGATGAGGGCACTAGCCAGTCAAAACTAGACCTGCCAGAGATCTTGCAACAGGTGAAGCCTAGTGCATCCATACTTGCCACCAACGTCCATGTGGAGGCAGCTTCTGCTGTGGACAAGAATAAACTCCAATATCAAGAGGAGGTAGCTGCTGCAGGGCTGGTGTCGGAAGTTTTGACCGAGAGCAAACTCCGATATCAACAGGAGGTAGCTGCTGCAGGGCTGGTGTCGGAAGTTTTGACCGAGAGCAAACTCCGATATCAACAGGAGGTAGCTGCTGCAGGGCTGGTGTCGGAAGTTTTGACCGAGAGCAAACTCCGATATCAACAGGAGGTAGCTGCTGCAGGGCTGGTGTCGGAAGTTTTGACCGAGAGCGTACTCCGATATCAACAGGAGGTAGCTGCTGCAGGGCTGGTGTCGGAAGTTTTGACCGAGAGCGTACTCCGATATCAACAGGAGGTAGCTGCTGCAGGGCTGGTGTCGGAAGTTTTGACCGAGAGCGTACTCCGATATCAACAGGAGGTAGCTGCTGCAGGGCTGGTGTCGGAAGTTTTGACCGAGAGCCTACTCCAATATCAACAGGAGGTAGCTGCTGCAGGGCTGGTGTCAGCCCAACTGGATATGAATGTGCAGTCAAAGAGTGCTGTACACAGGTACACAGGTTTTCATTTCATGGAGAGGCCGGAGTCCTTGGGTTGCTCTCTCAAGGTCCGTAAGATGCCGCTGCTGATGACGCCAATTAAGAAGGCACTTTCTGAGCTTCATCAGCTTGTTGCAAGCCTAAATGGTTCTGCACATGATTCAGCCAAGGACATGAAGCTCAGAGAGGAGCTTTGCCATGGTGAAAGCATGAACATCCTCTCCTCATTTAAAACCGATGAAGCTGGATTGGCTGAGATTAGGTAAGTGGCACCTACTGATATCATTTCAGACAATAATCATTTTACCTTGGTAAGTCTTAGTGAGATGCATCTCCTTATTAACACTCATCTGTCATCTGTTTGTGTTCAGAGACTCTGCTGCAGACTCTGCCCCCCACGTGGTGTTTGGCCTGAGCACGGCATCTTCACTGGGCAACCTGGTGGAGCCAAAAGACACCTCAGTGAGATCCCCGATTTCCAAGAAGGACAAGCTACGCTTGGAGGCGAAGAGTTTACCCCCTGCACAGGTCATCAAATGGATTGTGTTGATGGAGAGGCCATTGTCCCTGGGCCCCATCACCTTACCAGCTGTAAAGCTGGAGAACCGGCTGGTTCAGAATCCGTCGGCTGAGGTGGTGGTGAATGACGCTCCAAAGGGGCAGTCAACCTCTCCCTACAGTGAGGAGGGTCTGTATAATGGTGAGGTGGTGATTGAGAATGTGTTGGAGATGCAAGATCTCATGGAAAGGACCGGCAAATGATCTTAAATACAAGGATACAAGGATGTTTATTTGTCACATGTATATGATTACTGATGTAAAGAATGCACTGAAATTGTCAATTGTGAATGATTGCTGTACTGATATATCTTCTTGCCATTTACATTTGTCAGTAAAAGTCTCTTGTCACTCCTCTCAATACAGTTCCAGATCAGGAACAGGACCAATACAGCTTTGGGCCGCCCGTGGACATTTCTGTTTACAGTGAGAGTGAATGGAAAGGGCAGACCACCGATAGCATCGTCATCAGAAAAGTCTGTTTTACATGTTACGCTTGCATTTTCACTGTTCACAAGTTTAATGAGAGAGGTCTGCGGAGACAGATTCATCAGTCCCGCTCTCGCAATTTTTTGCCATTTTTTGTCCCGCTCCTGCCTGCATCTGTTCCATATGCAGTAGGGGTCTGCGCAGGACTCCCGGGGCAGTGCAGACCTCTACCATGGAGCTTATTATTAATCCTCATTCACTCTGTTTCTCTGTGTGGGCTATTCTCCAGGGCTATGCTGTGCTCTCCCAGTGCTTTGGATTCCTCCGGCGGGTCAAAGCAGACAACTACTGTGCCCTGCGAGCCTCCCTCTACCAGGCGCTGATGCACACTAACAAACTTCCTTGCTGGCTGCAGCAGAAGAGCATCTTATTGGTATGCCCATCTTCTCTAACCTAGGCTGCACATTGTTGGGAGTTACCATGGTCTCATACAGAATGGACTGCAGTGTCTCCCAAGACATTCAACTATGTTTTTCTTTGTTTTGAAAAGCTGTGGGATCTATTCATTTTCAAGTGGAGAAAATTATGAGAAAATGTGATTCACTGTTAACCACAGTCATTTGTTTCTATCATAGTAGAGCAAGGTTTAATCAGGACCTTCAATGTTTCAAACATTTCACTTGAATTTTCCCATTTTCCTAGATCCCTGAACAGCTTGAGTCTCGGTATGGTCTGATTAAAGGCTGGCTGTTCCCTGACACATGCAAGCATACAGGTGGGATCGACAAGTCTGTGGGTCTGCTGAAATGCTATCTGCGCCTCCTCCAGAATTGGGTACAAATATCATTTGTATACTGTTGCAGTGGTTAGATATTGTGTTACCTGTAGCAATATTTTAATCTTGGTTAACATTTTATTTTTCCATATCAGTCAGTATTGCAAGGCACACATTCAGTTTGCTGAGATTCTGTATGTTCATGTCTCTACAGTGGCATGCGGCGGCAGCCTCCCCTGGGGTCGAAGGTCGCAGGAGTGTGTGTGAGCAGCTGTTTCAGGGCGGAGAAGACGAGTTCGGTGTCATAGAGGCACTCAAGCTACTCATGCTAGCCCATGCCGTGGACTTGCATGCAGCCAAACAGAGGGGCGACAACGTGCCAATCTTCTGCTGGCTGCTATTCGCCCGCGATACCTCCTCGTCCCCACGCTCATACCTTGCCAACCACCTGAGTCAGGTTGGCTTCAGTAGAGGCATGGAGCAGGTGAGAGGGGTCAGGGAGACTGTTGTTGTTGTTGTTGTTGTTGTTGCTGTCCCATTGATTGGCAGATTGAATATTCTATCAAAGGTTTCTTTTGTAACATGGTTTACTAATGTCTGAATTCTTCAATTCTCCATTATAGGTAGACATGTTTCTCCTGAGTTGCGCAATGCGCCTGACCATCAAGGTCTACCGCCTGCACATGGCTGAAACAGAGGAGTTCATCTCATTTTACCCAGATGACAGCATTCAGGACGGGCACTGTGTCTGCCTGGCAACCGAGGACGACCGCCATTATAACGTGGCATTTGGCAACCCTGTCTATGCCGAAGAGGACTTCTCTGAAGAATCTGACTGATTGGCCAACCAGCTATTCTGCTGCTGCTTGATTGTTGACTCAAGTGATCAACGTCCAATCATGGCCAACTCAGGATACAATTTCTCACATTTCAAACTTACCCTACTAAATAAATTATCTCAGCATCATATTTATGACTGTATTGTGAATTCTTTGTCCTTTGGAAGATGTAGACAAGGTATAGCTCATTGTTGACTATATGCACAGCAATGATAACTGTAATGAAGGGATTTTAAAGACTTCAGTGGATCCCCACGTGTCTCATACCCTTTTAAACATCAGCTGAGCAGCAAAGCAAATACAGCAAATACAAAACAAGTGCCAGCCCTATCAATGGGAGAGGTATACTGTTATATCTGAATGTAAATGTTTTATAATGTATTGGTATACTAAAATTAAGAATCTTGAATTTCCCCTTGGGGATCAATAAAGTATCTATCTATCTATCTATCTCTAAAATACACTGACAACACATAGACCTAAATACTTTACTATGAGTATACAATTCAATGGTTTCTACAACCCCTTTTCCCCCAAAAAAATGAGCTGCTGTGAAAAGAAGAAATTAATTTTATTATTTGCAAATGAAGTAGAACCATATTTAATTCAAATAAAAAGTAAAGTCACAGTCATAAATAGTGATTTTTTTTTACTAGAAATCCCAGTCATCCCAGACATGACCGGTTACATGAACTATTGTTCATTGTATTGTTTGTATTGTTAGCACGCTGTGTGACATGGATGTCAAATCGAGGGGGAAAGGATATAGAATGGAGTGAATTCACCCATCACATGACACAATGAAAGACCTGGCAGGATATTGTGGTTCGGTCCATCCTTGTGTGTGTGTGTGTGTGTGTGTGTGTGTGTGTGTGTGTGTGTGTGTGTGTGTGTGTGTGTGTGTGTGTGTGTTCAAATGTTAGAGAGTAAAAAAGTTTTTTCAAAGTAGAGAATATCACTGCACACTGGTCAGGCCTAATATAAAGCGAAATGTTCGCATTGTTCACTCCTAATAAACATTTAATATTAGACTAGTGCATGATAAAGATTCTAATATTAGAATATTAGAGTGCAGTGATAAAAAAAATATTATGCTACCGCACTTCATCAGCACCTAGGATCTACAAGTGGCTAGCGCACATAGATCTTTATATCTGTTTATACATGCTTGATGCTTCTGATGGATGTCTTGGGTAGGTAGGTCATGATCCCTGTCCAGCACCACTTCGCCTGCGGTACTGTAGGTAGATGTGGTAGGCCTGTAGCCTACAGTAATCATTATGCATAGCCTACTCAAAGTTGCTCAACGTCGTTCTAACACCTCATAATTGGTCAACATTCGGATAGCTTTATGATTAATTAACTCGGAGAGCCTTTATGCCTGCAACTCTAATAACGTGTTCATTAAAACATTAAGACTGTGAAGTGCTGATAAGCATCTAAGCATTGGAGAGACTTGTCGTTAATTTCCGGAGACAATCTTCATATCGTGAACACAGGTAGGCTAGGCGAAATGCCTCTCAATTGACACGATCTCATTCCAACAGCTTGCTGCCTGCTGTGTTGGCTATACCTGCAGTTGTGAGGAGAAACGACGTAGCAGATGCCTTGTTCGTTATTTGATTCGATTATAAGACAAACGTCAAGAGTCAAGACTACTGCTTAATTAGGCTACCTCAGCCAGGAGGTTATGTTTTCATCGGGGTTTGTTTGTTGGTTTAGTTTGTCTGTTTGTTGGCAAGATAACTCAAAGAGTTATGGATTTCGATGAAATTGTCAGGGAAGGTCTGAAATTACCCAAGGGAGAAACGACTAAATTTGGGAGTGATCCGTATTCTGGATGCAGTAGAGTGGGCGGTTATGTTAGGTTTGCGCTCTGAGTGTTTTTCTAGGCTACACTGTGGCCTAGGCTCCACTCTAATGGGACAAGACGTGTCTTTCGGATGGAACTGCCCCTCACATCATTTCTCCACTGCTACTGTATGTACAGTTAGACAGAGGAGGAGAAAATGATTAAGCAAAATTGTCTTTTTACAAATGTTATGTCAGCAAAAAAAAAAAAAAATGCTTTTACGAGTTGCACCAAATCAGTCAGATGTTGAGGCTGAAGCAAATTATGAAAATAATATTGGTAGCCCCGTCTATTTTTAAATAACAAGGCTAAACACAGAAGACATACAGTCAAAACCCCGAGACCCCTGAGGCAGACCAGACTCTGACGTAGCCTAAACGTTTGACATCAACGTCATAGATGGTCAACATTCTATCGCCTTTATGACGTACCCCTATGAACCTAAAGTTACTGGAATATTCATCCAAACATTACCATTTCCTCTGAACCCCGATACGAGTGTAACACTGTTTAGCGTCTACCCGTCAGATAGAGAAACTACTGCAATATCTTCACAATCTTCAAATGGTGAATAAGTAACTTAGGCTAAGGCAAAGAATGTGTTTATTTGTGTGTATGAATCGTGGGTGTCTAACTAGTTCAGGGATGGGCAACTGGCGGCCCGCGGGCCGCATGCGGCCCGCCTCCTCACTCAGGGCGGCCCGCGGATGATCATTTTTACTGTGATTAAAAATGCGTTTTTTTTTGTTTTTGTTTTTTTTTTAACCGCACCGTCATTTTAATTATACTGTTCGCCGATAGATGGCGCCTCCTATGCAAACCATCAAGGGCCCTCGGATCTTTACCATCGCTGAGGAAAGACACACAAATGGAAGAAAAGTAGAAAACTCATTTAGAAAACCGTAGGCTACCTTTCAGTCAAAATCGGAAGCAGTGTCTGTTCATAGAATGGTAAGGCAAACCCATGTCAAGTTTTGCTAGAAACTATAATATCAGCCATGAAAGATTTAAACTTAAAGCGCCACTACACTACACCTTGCGAAAAGTTATCAGGAGTAGCCTGCCCTACACACACGGAGCTTCTCGGCCGCTGTCGTAGCCGACCTCAAATCAAAAGTAGGCTAGCCTGCACTAACAATAGCGACTAATTGCCAGAACTACACTGGAATCCGTCTTTTGCTGTTTCGCTTGAGCTTGCCAAAGCAAAGAAGCTATATCAGATGGCGAAATTGCTTGGTTGCGTAGTGGAGGTAAAAACTTCGAAACGATATTTGTCCCGACGCACGGTGAGGCGCATAATTGTTGACATTCTGATAATGTCGAGGGGGGCAGCTGAGACAAATCATGCATGACTGGAAGTAGGTCTACTGTAGCTTACTTTTTGGCGTTGGATGAGAGTACAGATGTGATGGATGTTATGTTACATCTGTACTCTCATTATGGACGTTAGGAAATGTCTATACATTCTTAAAAATGGAGTGGGAGCATAAATGCATTGAATATGAGGCTTGTTGCACTTCATGATGGGCCATTGTTTTTCAGTTCTGTGCCATCATTGAATGGTGATTTATGTGAGCCCTTTGCACTGAAAATGATACTTATCACTGGCTGTAAAATATTTGTATTTGTTGTTAGGGAGTCTATGTTAAAAATGCATTTGAGCATGAAAATTGACATATTTCGTTCTTATTCAGAATTATTTTGCAGCATCAGATGTGCAGAAGTGCGCGGCCACATTTGGCCCTCTGATGGTGATGATAAAAAAATGTGGCCCTCTTAGTCATGAAAGTTGCCCATCCCTGAACTAGTTTCTCTCAGTTTGAGTGAGAAAAAGGCTGCAGTACAAGGCTGCATTACAATAATGCAGGCCTATCATTAATGTATTATCCTAAAAAAATCCAAGACTGTCTCATTTTTAATTTTCTGTCAACAGTTCATTTTCGATGTTCATGCAGTTAGGTTAAAGTGGAGGGTAGTAATCTTTGGTCATTCTCAACCACCTTGCATCAGTGTATTTGTTTCAGCCAATTTTTGGAGGAAAACAGCTGAGAGATCAAATTTAGTTAATAAACTTACTGTATATTGCTGTAGGAGCTCATTATGAACTAATTTTTAATCTCTCCCATTTACACAGGTTCACATTATGGAAGCCGTTAAGAGCTTCGTTCCCTGCCTGAGCAACTGAGCTGAGACCCCAGCCAGGTCCCAGGACATGGGGAACACGGTGAGCTGTTGCTGCCGTGCAAATCCTGGGGACCGCCAGGAGGAGGAGCAGCGGTCACGACATGAGGGCAGTCAGAGCCAGCAGACCTCTGTCGAAGTATTGGAGGGTGGCTCAGTGACACCACGCACTACAAGTGCAGATAGGTAAGACAGAGAACAGTTGTACGCCTGTGATGTTCTACTTGTATGGCCATCAGTTAGCACAGTGCTCTACTTAAAAGGCATAGATGAGGATAAAAATCAAGGATCAGCTGTTCATACCTGCAGTTGTATCTGAAACCCATTTTTTTTATATTTATCAAACTATATCCTACTTTGCAGCTTTGACTCACCATTGTTCACCAATGATGAGGGCACTAGCCAGTCAAAACTAGACCTGCCAGAGATCTTGCAACAGGTGAAGCCTAGTGCATCCATACTTGCCACCAACGTCCATGTGGAGGCAGCTTCTGCTGTGGACAAGAATAAACTCCAATATCAAGAGGAGGTAGCTGCTGCAGGGCTGGTGTCGGAAGTTTTGACCGAAAGCAAACTCCGATATCAACAGGAGGTAGCTGCTGCAGGGCTGGTGTCGGAAGTTTTGACCGAAAGCAAACTCCGATATCAACAGGAGGTAGCTGCTGCAGGGCTGGTGTCGGAAGTTTTGACCGAGAGCAAACTCCGATATCAACAGGAGGTAGCTGCTGCAGGGCTGGTGTCGGAAGTTTTGACCGAGAGCAAACTCCAATATCAACAGGAGGTAGCTGCTGCAGGGCTGGTGTCGGAAGTTTTGACCGAGAGCATACTCCGATATCAACAGGAGTTAGCTGCTGCAGGGCTGGTGTCGGAAGTTTTGACCGACAGCAAACTCCGATATCAACAGGAGGTAGCTGCTGCAGGGCTGGTGTCAGCCCAACTGGATAAGAATGTGCAGTCAAAGGGTGCTCCCTTTGCAAAGCTGTACACAGGTTTTCATTTCATGGAGAGGCCGGAGTCCTTGGGTTGCTCTCTCAAGGTCCGTAAGATGCCGCTGCTGATGACGCCAATTAAGAAGGCACTTTCTGAGCTTCATCAGCTTGTTGCAAGCCTAAACGGTTCTGCATATGATTCAGCCAAGGACATGAAGCTCAGAGAGGAGCTTTGCCATGGTGATAGAATGAACATCCTCTCCTCATTTAAAACCGATGAAGCTGGATTGGCTGAGATTAGGTAAGTGGCACCTGTTAACTACTTATATCATTTCAGACAATAATCAGTTTACCTTGGTAAGTCTTAGTGAGATGCATCTCCTTATTAACACTCATCTTTCATCTGTTTGTGTTCAGAGACTCTGCTGCAGACTCTGCCCCCCACGTGGTGTTTGGCCTGAGCGCGGCATCTTCACTGGGCAACCTGTTGGAGTCACAGGGGACCTCACTGAGATCCCTGATTTCCAAGCAGGATAAGCTACGCTCGGAGGCGAAGAGTTTACCCCCTGCACAGGCCATCAAATGGCTTGTGTTAATGGAGAGGCCAGAGTCCCTGAGCCCCATCACCTTGCCAGCTGTAAAGCTGGAGAACCGGCTGGTTCAGAATCCGACTGAGGTGGTGGTGAATGACGCTCCAAAGGGGCAGTCAACCTCTCCCTACAGTGAGGAGGGTCTGTATAATGGTGAGGTGGTGATTGAGAATGTGTTGGAGATGCAAGATCTCATGGAAAGGACCGGCAAATGATCTTAAATACAAGGATACAAGGATGTTTATTTGTCACATGTATATGATTACTGATGTAAAGAATGCACTGAAATTGTCAATTGTGAATGATTGCTGTACTGATATATTTTCTTGACATTTACATTTGTCAGTAAAAGTCTCTTGTCACTCCTCTCAATACAGCTCCAGATCAGGACCAGGACCATTACAGCTTTGGGCCGCCCGTGGACATTTCTGTTTACAGTGAGAGTGAATGGAAAGGGCAGACCACCAAGAGCATCGTCATCAGAAAAGTCTGTTTTACATGTTACGCTTGCATTTTCACTGTTCACAAGTTTAATGAGAGAGGTCTGCGGGGACAGTCCCTTCAGTCCCACTCTCGCAACATGCTGTCCCGCTCCCGCAATAATGTGCCATTTTTTGTCCCGGTCCTGCCTGCATCTGTACCATATGCAGTAGAGGTCTGTGCGGGACTCCCGTGGCAGTGCAGACCTCTACCATGAAGCTTGCCATTAATCCTTATTAACTCTGTTTCTCTGTGTGGGCTATTCTCCAGGGCTACGCTGTGCTCTCCCACAGCTTTGGATTCCTCCGGCGGGTCAAAGGTGACAACTACTGTGCCCTGCGAGCCTCCCTGTACCAGGCGCTGATGCACACCACCAAGCCTCCTTGCTGGCTGCAGCAGAAGAGCATCTTATTGGTATGCCCATCTTCCCTACCCTAGGCTGCACATTGTTGGGAGAGTTACTGTACCATGGTCTCATACAGAATGTACTGCAGTGTCTCCCAAGAAATTCAACTATCTTTTTTTTTTTTAATTATTATTATTTGAAACTATTAATTTTCAAGTGGAGAAAATTATGAAAACATGTCATTCACTGTTAACCACAGTTATTTGTTTCTATCATAGTAGAGCAAGGTTTAATCAGGACCTTCAATGTATCAAACATTTCACTTGAATTTTCCCATTGTCCTAGATCCCTGAACAGCTTGAGTCTCGGTATGGTCTGATTAAAGGCTGGCTGTTCCCTGACACATGCAAGCATACAGGTGGGATCGACAAGTCTGTGGGTCTGCTGAAATGCTACCTGCGCCTCCTCCAGAATTGGGTACAAATATCATTTGTATACTGTTGCAGTGGTTAGATATTGTGTTACCTGTAGCAATATTTTAATCTTGGTTAACATTTTATTTTTTCATATGAGTCAGTATATTGCAAGGCACTGTATATGAGGTTCTGTATTAATGTTCACGTCTCTACAGTGGCATGCGGCGGCAGCCTCCCATGGGGTCGAAGGTCGCAGGAGTGTGTGTGAGCAGCTGTTTCAGGGCGGAGAAGACGAGTTCGGTGTCATAGAGGCACTCAAGCTACTCATGCTAGCCCACGCCGTGGACTTTCATACAGCCAAACAGAGGGGCGACAACGTGCCAATCATCTGCTGGCTGCTATTCGCCCGTGATACCTCCTCGTCCCCACGCTCATACCTTGCCAACCACCTGAGTCAGGTTGGCTTCAGTAGAGGCATGGAGCAGGTGAGAGGGGTCAGGGAGACTGTTGTTGTTGTTGTTGTTGTTGTTGCTGGTGTCCCATTGATTGGCAGACTGAATGTTCTATCAAAGGTTTCTTTTGTAACATGGTTTACTAATGTCTGTTTTCTGTATTTCTGCATTGAAGGTAGACATGTTTCTCCTGAGTTGCGCAATGCGCCACACCATCAAGGTCTACCGCCTGCACATGGCTGAAACAGAGGAGTTCATCTCATTTTACCCAGATGACAGCATTCAGGGCGGGCACTGTGTCTGCCTAGTAACCGAGGACGACCGCCATTATGACGTGGCATTTGGCAACCCTGTCTGTGCTGAAGAGGACCTCTCTGAAGAATCTGACTGATTGGTCAACCAGCTATTTTCCTGCTGCTTGATTGTTGACTCAAGTGACCAACGTCCAATCATGGCTAACTCAGGATACAATATCTCACATTTTAAACTTACCCAATTAAATATATTATCTCAGCATCATATTTATGACTGTATTGTGAATCCTTTGTCTGGAAGATTTCCTTTGGAAGATATAGACAAGGTATAGCTCATTGTTGACTATGCACAGCAATGATAACTGTAAGGAAGGGATTGTAAAGACTTCAGTGGATCCCCACGTGTCTCATACCCTTTTGTAAACATCAGCTGAGCGGCAAAACAAATGCAGCAACAAGCAAGTGCCAGCTCTATCAATGTGAAAGGTATACTGTTATATATTTGAATGTAAAAGTTTTATAATGTATTGGTATACTAAAATACACTGACAACACATACTGTAGACATATATACTATGAGTATACAATTCAATGGTTTCTACAACCCCTTTTCCCAAAAAGTTGAACTGATGTGTAAAATGTAAAGACGAAATTTATTTGATTATTTGCAAATTAAGTAGAACCATATTTAATTCAAATAAAAAGCAAAGCTGTGGGTAACCCTTAAGTCATAAATAGTGAAAGGAGTGAAATAGAATTAATCATGAAGCTGTTGATGACATATAGGCCTAGAACTTGTCATGTAATACATAACCTGTGTCAAGTTTGAGACTTCAATGAGGATTTTTTGGTCTGGTGTTTGTTTGGTTTGATGTTTGTTTTGAATATATTTACACTTTCTCCATCATTCTAATTAGTGTCTTTAGTCTTTGAAAGCTACCTTCATTTCTAAAAACAGATATGTCATTTTGGAATAACACAGTTTCAGGAGTAGGCGAGGAAGTGTTCGGCATTAGCCTGCTAAACCAGAGTCAGGAGTAGGGGAGGAATAGTTAGCCTGCTAAACCAGAGTCATTCAGGAGTAGGGGAGGAATAGTTAGCCTGCTAAACCAGAGTCATTCAGGAGTAGGGGAGGAATAGTTAGCCTGCTAAACCAGAGTCATTCAGGAGTAGGGGAGGAATAGTTAGCCTGCTAAACCAGAGTCATTCTCTTTTCAGGACATGGCCGGGCTAGTGATGTTTGAGAATGCTGATTTTATGACATTTATGTTCACATTTATTTTTAAAGAAAAGCAGAATTGTCACAATTTTTAGTTTGGCTAAGTTTGACTACAAATCCCAGTCATCCCAGACATGACCGGTAACATGAACTATTGTTCATTGTATTGTTAGCATGCTGTGTGGCATGGATGTCAATTCGAGGTGAATGGACATACAGTAGAATGGACTGAATTCACCCATCACATGACACAATGACCTAGGGCAGGTGTGTGTGTGTGTGTGTGTGTGTGTGTGTGTGTGTGTGTGTGTGTGTGTGTGTGTGTGTGTGTGTGTGTGTGTGTGTGTGTGTGTGTGTGTGTGTGTGTGTGTGTGTGTGTGTGTGTGATGTGTGAATGTGTGCTTGTGCTTGTGTGTGTGCGTGTGTGTGTGTGTGTGTGTGTGAGATATGTGAGTGTGTGTGTGTGTGTGTGTGTGTGAGTTATGTGAATGTGTGTGTGTGTGTGTGTGTGTGTGTGAGATACGTATGTGTGTGTGTGTGTGTGTGTGAGATATGTGTGTGTGTGTGTGTGCTTGTGTGTGTGTGTGTGCGTGTGTGTGTGTGCGTGTGTGTGTGTGTGTGAGAGAGATATGTGTGTGTGTGTGTGTGTGTGTGTGTGTGTGTGTGTGAGTTATGTGAATGTATGTGTGTGTGTGTGTGTGTGTGTGTGTGTGTGTGTGAGATACGTATGTGAATGTGTGTGTGTGTGTGTGTGTGTGTGTGTAAGATATGTGAATGTGTGTGTGTGTGTGTGTGTGTGTGTGTGTGTGTGAGATATGTGAATGTGTGCGTGTCTAACCCTGACCTACTTGTAACCTCTGGTCTTGTGACAGAGCTTCTATTTTCTAAAGCTCAAAAAGTCACACACACATACGCACACTCTCAATGTTCTATCAAACACACACACACATACACACTCTGTTCTATTAAATACACACAGCTACACACATTTCCATCTCTCTCTCTCCCAAGCACCCCTCAGACACACACACACACACACACACACACACACACTAGGGGTGTCACGATACCAAAAAATCAGTAGTCGGTGCCAATACCAGCAAAATTACACGATTCTCGATGCCAAATTCGATACTATCGTTTAAAAAAAGGATTTTCTAAAATCCCATGTAGGCTACTTAATGAATTTCTTTAAATATTTGCAGAATACTGAAATATAATTTCTACAGTGCATAACAGAATACAGTATCCAATTGCAAGCATATCACATAGGCTTACACATAATTAATTCAATCACGTTTCTAATGGATTGTAGCCTACTGTATAAAAACCAACAACTTGCATCGCCTTTTTATCGCTCTGCTTTCATATAATGTGAATGATTTTTTTTACAAGATGCAAAGTCTTTATTTGAAACACACATTCTGTAACTATTTATACATTCTATATACTGACATTTCTGATCTTCATAACAGCAAACTTTATGCAGATTATAGCCAACTATTCATATTACAACTCCACCTCTTAAATTCAGCCGTCTGGTAGAAGCCTCAAAATATTGTAAACAAAGTAGCAGGCTAATCTTATCATAGGCTACTCTACTGGTTGGACTGTTCAGTTTCCCCACATGTGTTTAAGTTTCAAGGTAAGCTACTTTTTCTCCTTGGGACAGGCCCTTTTAAGTCTTGGAGTTGAAAAACATTGGTATTGAGATGGTCAGTCAACTTGAATGCAAGTTTTAATCAAATGTCTGCGGCATAGCCTGCTAATGATGCTAACCGGATTTTAAACAGCAATTTAGCTAGTCGTCTTCTGTGCGTCATTGCGTTCACGATTGTGAATGTTTTATTAAATGTGCATGTCGTGGGCGGGTGTCCATTGACCACGCACGAGAGCGGGCCAAGGAGAGTGAGTTTACTTCTACTGTTTAGTAAAGTTGCACGCATAGTCTACAAACGTTGTGGAAGAAGAACTATGCTTCCACCCGGGCAGCGTCAGGTGCATCAGTACGACCACGCTTCCAGGAATGATTGGTTGGTTTTCATGGAGACAGACGCTATGTGCACGGAGGGGACTGTGTGTGCATGCATGAGAGACAGACGCGTGAGTGACAGAGAGGGAGAGCAGGGAAAGGAAATTCAGCTTAACGAATGTTGCGTGTTTTTCAATAGCGTTGAAAAATAGATAAATAAATAAAATAAAAAGTAACGAAACCATATGTGGCGGCCGGTGCTGAATCTGTGGCGCATCGCCTCAAATTAGTCTATGTGTGGGAAACACTGTATTGCCCCCATCAGTTCCGGAAGAGTCGCAGCACCGATGCTTATGCTGGCGTCGGTGCTTACGGTGCTTCGAAAAAATGGGCATCGCCGGTGTTTTTTAATTTTGGAATCGAGAGGTATCGCAAGTATCGGTTCTCGTGACATCCCTAACACACACACACACACACACACACACATGTACTGTGTAAGAGTGTAGTTACAGGAGAACAGCAAATAAACTGAAGGAAGATTAATTCTAGTTCAATAACAAACAGAACATGGAAAATGAGATGGACATAGAGCCCCTCATCTGTCTGTCCCTCTCTCACACACACACACACACACACACACCAGCCCCTCATCTCTCTGTCCCTCTCTCTCACACACACACACACCAGCCCCTCATCTCTCTGTCCCTCTCTTTCTGTCTCTCCGTCTTTCTCTCTCTCTCTCTCTCTCTCTCACACACACACACACACACACACACCAGCCCCTCATCTCTCTGCCCCTCTCTATCTGTCTCTCCGTCTCTCTCTCTCTCTCTCTCTCTCTCTCTCTCTCACACACACACACACACACACACACACATTCACATAGTAGTTGGTAGCCTACTTGCGTTATCGCCGAGCATGCATTAGTTTATCATAGATCTGGCCCACCACATTGGCTGTTCGCTATTTCTTTCCAGCAACGACGTTGTGGTCAATATCAAAACAGCATGTTACATACAGTAGAGATGATACTCTTTGATATCTATATTGCAGAAAATCTCATTTGTGCTGTTACTCATAACCTTACTCATAACGTAATTAGGAACGTGTTGTGTCTCCACAAAAGGGAGAGAGAGCGCCAGCTGGCTTGTCATTGTTGATAACTGATATCTCCTTTTTATAAGAAGCGCTTAAAAGAAAAACACGAAGACAACAGTAGTTTCACTACTGAGCATTTATAAACTGTGAGAGGGCACAGCCATTAGGCAGAGCAGCCACTGAGTGGAGTCTTAAAGTGACAGTGCACCATTTATAAATGAATTAAACAGCATCATATTAACCGTATTTCTTAAGGAATTTATTTTCTACATTAAAATGACTTATCATTATTATCATTTAAATAATTCTGTACATTATATATACTGGATTGTGTGTGTGCACATTGGTTATGGCCCACCGGTCAATTTTCAAGACCCAATGTGGCCCTTGAGCCAAAAAGTTTAGACACCACTGCTTTACACAGTTAAATAGTGAGCTAACTACTTTACACAGTTTAATAGCGAGTTATACACAGCTAAATAGCAAGCTAACTACTTTACACAGCTATATAGCAAACTAACTACTTGACACAGCTAAATAGCGAGCTAACTGCTACTTTATACAGCTATATAGCGAGCTAACTGTCTACAACCTACACAGCTATATAGTGAGGTAACTGCCACTTTACACAGCTATATAGAGAGCTACAGTAACTGCTACTTTATACAGCTATAGAGTGATCCCACTGTCCCATTCACTCCCAGAGATGCCGGCTTCCCTGGAAATGAAGCAAGCATGAACACGCGAACACACGTGTCCAGGCAGACGCGTGCACACACACACTTTCTCCAGTGACACGCACACACACACTTTCTCCAATGGCTAAATTGTTGTGCGGCGATTAAATACTAAGTATTCCCCTGTCACCTTATCACCGTAGGAGCACACAAGGAGATTTTGCAAGGGGGGGGGGGGGGGGGGGGGGAGGGGAGCAAATCACTGACACACACACACACACACACACACACACACACACTCACACACACACACATTTACATGCAGGTGCACACATATGATATGTGCAAGGCTGGACACGCACACATGATTTCCTGTGGGGTTACAGCAATAAGCCCTGCGAGCAGTAGTCGAGTTGTTAGAAAAGGGCAGGGGGGATGGTGGATTTTAAAATGCACATCTGGAAATTAGTGTTGCGGGGGGTATGGGGGTCCTCCCCCAGAACATTTTTAATTTTTAAGATGCAATTTCCTGTATTCTAGTCCATTTATAGCGTGACCTGCTGGACACTGGCAAATCCTAAATTTCTTCCAATTCATGTACATTTTATGTGTCACTAACATTTTAGATCATGTCTACGTCGAGTTGCTAAAATTGATCCCATTATCACATTAAATATACTAAATATCGGTAACACTTTACGGTAAGGGTACATGAATCATCATGAATTCATACATGAATTCACTCATAATTTGTGCATTACTTCATGCCTTAATATATCATGAATCATCAGGAATTGACATGAGTTCACCATATATCATTCATGACCTCATGCATGAACAACACATCAACTAAA